>NC_135300.1:1955512-2095199 GCF_051311805.1 Agelaius phoeniceus | reverse complement strand
TGGTGACCAGAGTGACCAACAGGCAGAGTGACCAACAGGCAGAGTGACCAACAACCAGAGTGACCAACAGGCAGAGTGACCAACAGGCCGAGTGACCAACAGGCAGAGTGACCAACAACCAGAGTGACCAACAGGCAGAGTGACCAACAGGCAGAGTGATCAACAGGCAGAGTGACAACAACCAGAGTGACCAACAGGCAGAGTGACAACAGCCAGCCTGACCCACAACAGAGTGACCCACAGTCACCAGTGACCCACAGCCATGAGTGACCCATGGTCACCAATGACTCACAAGCCAGAGTGACCAACAACCAGCCTGACCAACAACCAGCCTGACCAGCCTACCCATGGCCAGAGTGACCAACAACCAGAGTGACCCATGGCCAGAGTGTCACAGACATGAGTGACCAACAACCAGCCTGACCCACAGCCAGAGTGACCAACAGCCACACTGACCCACACTCACCAGTGACCCATGGCCAGAGTGACCCATGGCCAGAGTGACACAGCCACGAGTGACCAACAGCCAGAGTGACCCATGGCCAGAGTGACTCACAGACATGAGTGACAATAACCAGAGATGCACAGCCAGAGTGACCAACAGCAACCAGTGACCAACAACCAGAGTGACCAACAGCCAGACTGACCCACAGCCAGAGTGACCCACAGCCAGACTGACCAACAACCAGAGTGACCCACAGCCAGACTGACCCACAGCCATGAGTGACCCATGGCCAGACTGACCCACAGCCACGAGTGACCCACGGTCACCAGTGACCCCCAGCCAGTGACCAATAACCACAGTGACCAACAGTGACCAACAACCACAGTGACCCACAGCCACAGTGACCAACAGTGACCCACAACCACAGTGACCCACAGTGACCAACAGTGACCCATGGCCACAGTGACCAACAGTGACCCACAACCACAGTGACCAACAGTGACCCATGGCCACAGTGACCAACAGTGACCCACAACCACAGTGACCAACAGTGACCCATGGCCACAGTGACCAACAGTGACCCACAGCCACAGTGACCAACAATGACCAACAGTGACCCATGGCCGCAGTGACCCCGGCCAGGCTGCCCCCCCCACTCCCACCCGTGCCCCCCCCATGACCCCGGTCACACACAGTCACCGTCCCCCCCTCCCCCACGCCGCGCTGACCCCCCCCAGGTGTCCCCAAGTGTCCCCCAGGTCCCTCACCCCCCCCCCCCGGGTGTCCCCAGGTGTCCCCTGGGTCCCTCACCCCCCCGGGTGTCCCCTCCTGTCCCTCACCCGTCCCCGCGTGTGCCCCGGGTGCCGCCGGCCCCGCGTGTGCCCCGGCCCCGCGTGGTGACACCGGCCCCGGCCCCGCCGTGAGTCACCGGCCCCGCGTGGTGACACCGACACCGCCGTGAGTCACCGGCCCCGCGTGGGTGTCCCCTCCCCTCCCCCCTCCCGCCGCCGTGACGTCACCGGATGCCCGTGACGGAGAGGGGGGAGGGGAATCCCGGCGGGAGGAGGGGGGGGGACACGGGAAAAGGGGGGACATGGAGGGGACACGGGATGGGGACATTGGGGACACGGGAAAAGGGGGGGACAATGGGGACACGGGGACACGGGATGGGGGACAATGGGGGGACACGGGGGGACAACGGGGACACGGGGGGACATTGAGGACACAGGAAAAGGGAGGACATGGAGGGGACACGGGGGGGACAATGGGGACACGGGATGGGGGGACAATGGGGACACGGGGGGACATTGGGGACACGGGATGGGGGGGACAATGGGGACACGGGGGACACTGGGACCGGGGGGACATGGAGAGGACAGTGGGGGACATGGAGAGGACATTGGGGACATTGGGATGGGGGACACAGGGGGACATTGGGGGACATGGGGAGGGACACGGGATGGGGGGACATTGAGGGGACACGGGGCACAGAAGGGACATGGAGGGGACACTGGGGGACACAGGGTGGGACAGACATCGGGGACATCGGGGGACAGGCGGGGAGGACACGGGTCACAGGGGGACACAGACATGAGACACTGGGGGACACGGGGGACACACACTGGGGGACACGGGGAGGGCACATGGGGACACACAAGGACAGACGTGGGGACATCTGGGGACACACAGGGACAGACGTGGGGACATTTGGGGACACACAGGGACAGACGTGGGGACACGGGGAGGGCACGTGGGGACATTTGGGACACGGGGAGGGCACGGACACACCTGGGGACACGGGGAGGGCACGTGGGGACACCCAGGGCCACGTGGGGTGACGCAGGGGGTGACACGGGGACAGCAGCCACGGGGTGACGCGGGGACACGCAGGGTGAGGTGAGGACAGGGGACACCCGGGGACAGGGACAACAGCACGGAGTGACACGGCTGGGACACGCGTGTCACCCTGGGGGACCTCCCGTGAGCTCACGTGTGACACCCGTGTCACCGCTGTCCCCTGCTCTGGGTGGCCTTGGGGTGGCCCTGTGACACTGGGGTGTCCCTGCAGTGTCCCTGGGGTGTCCCTGTGACACTGGGGTGGCCCTGTGACATGGGGGTGTCCCCTGAGATGTCCCCTGAGGTGTCCCTGTGACACTGGGGTGGCCCTGTGACATTGGGGTTTCCCCTGAGGTGTCCCTGGGTGTCCCTGTGACATTGGGGTGGCCTTTAGGTGTCCCTGAGGTGTCCCCAGGGTGTCCCTGTGACATTCAGGCATCCCCTGAGATGTCCCTGTGACATTGGGGTGGCCTTTAGGTGTCCCTGGGGTATCCCCAGGGTGTCCCCAGATTGTCCCTGTGACATTGGGGTGTCCCCTGGGGTATCCCAGGGTGTCCCCAGATTGTCCCTGTGACATTGGGGTGTCCCTGGGGTATCCCCAGGGTGTCCCCAGATTGTCCCTGTGACATTGGGGTGTCCCCTGGGGTGTCCCTGGGGTGTCCCTGTGACATTGGGGTGGCCTTTAGGTGTCCCTGTGGTGTCCCCAGGGTGTCCCTGTGACATTCAGGTGTCCCCAGGGTGTCCCTGAGGTGTCCCCTGAGGTGTCCCCGAGGTGTCCCAGGGTGTCCCTGAGGTGTCCCCAGGGTGTCCCTGAGGTGTCCCCTGGGTGTCCCCAGGGTGTCCCTGGGTGTCCCCGAGGTGTCCCTGGGTGTCCCGAGGTGTCCCCAGGGTGTCCCTGAGGTGTCCCCAAGGTGTCCCTGGGTGTCCTGGATCTGGGGAGCCTCGGGGTGGGGAGGGGCGGTTGAGTCACCACCGGTTCCGGGGGAGGGGCAGGTGTGGGACAGGGACAGGGATGGGGACAGGGACGGTGACAGTGACACGTGTGGGAGGGGGGACAGCAGGGGAGGGGCAGAAGAGGGTTCTTGGTGGGTGACACGGGTGTGACAGTGTCCTGTGGGGGTGACACGGGTGTGACACTAACCTATGGTGCTGACACGTGTGTAATGCGTGTGTGACACCGTCCTGACGGTGTGACACGCGTGTGACACTGTCCTGTGGGGGTGACACGGGTGTGACAGTGTCCTAGAGAGGTGACACAGGTGTGACACTGTCCCATGGTGTTGGCACGTGTGTAATGTGTGTGTGACACTGTCCTGAGGGCGTGACACGCGTGTGACACTGTCCTAGAAAGGTAACAGAGGTGTGACACTGTCCTGTGAGGGTGACACAAGTGTGACAGTGTCCTAGAGAGGTGACACAGATGTGACACTGGTCTATGGAGGTGACATGAGGGTGACACAAGTGTGACAGTGTCCTGTAAGGGTGACACAGGTGTGACACTGTCCTGTGATGGTGACACAGGTGTGACACTGTCCTGTGAGGATGACACAGGTGTGACACTGTCCTAGGGAGGTGACACATGTGTGACCCTGTCCTGTGGAGCTGACACATGTGTAATACACGTGTGACACTGTTCTGAGGCGTGACACGCGTGTGACACTGTCCTACGGCTGTGACATGGGTGTGATGCTGTCCTAGACAGGTGCCACACGTGTGACACTGCCCTGTCTGTGCAACACCTGTGTGACACACGTGTGCACCCCCTGTCACCCCTGCTGTCACTGTCACCCCTGGTGTCCCTGTCACCCCTGGTGTCACTGTCACCCCCGGTGTCATGTCCCTGTCACCCCCGGTGTCCCTGTCACCCCTGGTGTCACTGTCACCCCGCTGTCACTGTCACCCCCGGTGTCACTGTCACCCTGGACAGGTGTGTCCCTGTCACCCCCGCTGTCCCCCACACCTGGCAGGGAAGGGGGCGGGGCCATGGGAGGGGGAGGGGCACTCACGTGTCCGAGGGTCGGGTCCGGCTCCGGTGGGGAGGGGCTACGCACCAGCCATGGCCTGGGGGGACACAGAGGAGCCTTACTGGAGCACTGGGAGCACTGGGAGACCCTCCCAGAGCCTTACTGGGAGCACTGGGAGCACTGGGAAACCCCTGCCCCTTCCCAGAGCCTTACTGGGAGCACTGGGAGCACTGGGAGCATTGGGAAACCCTTCCCAGAGCCTTACTGGGAGCACTGGGAGCACTGGGAGACCTTTCCAGAGCGTTACTGGGAGCACTGGGAGCACTGGGAGCACTGGGAAACCCTCCCAGAGCCTTACTGGGAGCACTGGGAGCACTGGGAGACCCCTGCCCCCTCCCAGTGCCACACTGGGACCCGTAGGGCCCAGGCTGCTGCTCCCAGTATGACCAGTGCCAGTGCTCCCAGTATCCCCAGTATGACCAGTGCTCCCAGTATGACCAGTGCCAGTGTTCCCAGTATGACCAGTGTTCCCAGTATGACCAGTGCCAGTGTTCCCAGTATGACCAGTACCAGCGCTCCCAGTATGACCAGTGCCAGTGCTCCCAGTATGACCAATACAAGTGTTCCCAGTATCCCCAGTGTTCCCAGTATCCCCAGTGCTCCCAGTATGACCAGTATCAGTGTTCCCACTATGACCAGTGCAGCGTTCCCAGTATCCCAGTATGACCAATACCAGTGTTCCCAGTATCCCCAGTACGGCTGTTCCCAGTATCCCCAATAGCTCCCAGTACGGCCACCTCCATTCCCAGTATCCCCAGTATGACGAGTATCGCTGTTCCAGTATCCCCAGTATGACCAGTACCAGTGTTCCCAGTGCTCCCAGTATGACCAGTACCAGTGTTCCCAGCATCCCCAGTAGCTCCAGTATAACCAATACTGCTGTATCCCCAGTGCTCCAGTATGACCAGTGCCAGTGTTCCCAGTATCCCCAGTACAGCCACCTCCATTCCCAGTGCTCCCAGTATGACCAGTATCGGTGTTCCCCATTCCCAGTATCCCCAATAGCTCCCAGTAAGGCCCTTCCCCACCATTCCCAGTACTCCCAGTATCTCACGCTCTTGGCTCCAGTAACAGCCCCCACACCCAGCTCCCACTGCTCCCAGTAACACAGTAGTGACCATTCCAGCTCCCAGTAACACCAGTAACCATCACTCCCAGCTCCCAGTAACACCAGTAACCGCCATTCCCAGCTCCCAGTAACACCAGTAACCGTCACTCCCAGCTCCCAGTAACACCAGTAACCGCCATTCCCAGTAACACCAGTAACACCAGTAACCATCACTCCCAGTAACACCAGTAACCGTCACTCCCAGTTCCCACCAAGATCTGCAATTCCCAGTGCTCCCAGTATAGATTCACACAGCGCTCCCAGTACACAAACACCTGCTGCTCCCAGTGCTCCCAGTCCAGCCCTTACCCCATTCCAGTGTTCCCAGTCCAGCCCTTACCCCGTTCCCAGTGCTCCCAGTCCAGCCCTTACCCCATTCCCAGTGCTCCCAGTGTTCCCAGTACAGTCCTCACCCTGTTCCCAGTGCTCCCAGTCCCTCCCAGTGCTCCCAGTCCAGCCCTTACCCCATTCCCAGTGCTCCCAGTGCTCCAGTGCAGCCCTTACCCCGTTCCCAGTGCTCCCAGTCCAGCCCTTACCCCATTCCCAGTGCTCCCAGTGCTCCCAGTCCCTCCCAGTGTTCCCAGTGCAGCCCTTACCCCATTCCCAGTGCTCCCAGTGCAGCCCTTACCCCCTTCCCGGTGTTCCCAGTGCTCCCAGTCCAGTCCTCACCCCGTTCCCAGTGCTCCCAGTACAGCCCTTACCCCCGTTCCCAGTGCTCCCAGTGCAGCCCTTACCCCGTTCCAGTGCTCCCAGTCCAGCCTTTACCCCAATCCCAGTGCTCCCAGTACAGCCCTCACCCCATTCCCAGTGCTCCCAGTCCCTCCAGTGCTCCCAGTAGAGCCCTTACCCCGTTCCCAGTACAGCCCTCACCCTTGTCCCCAGCTCCCAGTGCTCCCAGCCCCTCCCAGTGCTCCCAGTACAGCCTTTACCCTGCTCCCAGTGCTCCAGTGCAGCCCTCACCCTGTTCCCAGTGCTCCCAGTGCAGCCTTCACCCTTGCCCCCAGCTCCCAGTCCCTCCCAGTCCCTCCCAGTGCTCCCACGCCCGCCTTATCAGGAGGCCGCACCCAGCCCGGCCCGGGGCGCCTGGCGGGGGGGCAGGGGGGTCCCAGGTGCAGTTTTGGGGGTCCCAGGTGTGGTTTAGGGGCTCCCAGGAGCATTTTGGGGGTCCCAGGAGCATTTTGGGGGCTCAGGAGGGGGCTACACCCCAATATGGCCGCAAGGCCTGACCCCCCCATTTCTGACCCCCCCTAAAGCGCAACCTGACCCCCCAGACACCCCAAAAGCCCCCAGACACCCCCAAATCCTCCCCTAAAAACACCTCAAACTTTCAACCCCCCCCAAAACCCCCAAACCCCTCAACACCCCCAAACCCACCCCAGACCCCCCCAAATTCCTCCCCTGACACCCCCAAAATCCCTCCAAGACCCCCCCCATTGACACCTCCACCCCTCCCCTGACCCCCAAAACTTTCCTGTCCCCCCCCCCCCCCCAAAAAAAAACCAAGAGGGGGGACACCCCACATGGGGAAACTGAGCACAAGGGGGGGGGGTTGGGGGTCACTAAAGGCGCCCCCCAAAGTTGTGCTGCCCCCTTAAGACCCCCCCAAAAATCCTCATCCAGGACCCCCCCCCCCCCCCCCCCAAAATTCAGATGGGGTGGGGGGGAACAGGAACATCCCCCCCCCCCCCCCAGATTCCAAATTCACTTCAGCCCCAACGCCCCCAAAATAATTTTGGGAAGGCAAAACCCTCCCTGTCCCCCCCCCAAAAAAAATTCATTTCAACCCAAATCCCCCCAAATTCACCCCAGCCCTGACCCCCCCCAATTTATCCCCCCAAGCCCAGACCCCCCCCCATTATCTCAACTTTGCCCCCCTCCCCTCATTTTACCTCAGGTTTGACCCCCCCAATCCAAAACCCCAAAATTTTAATTGCCCCCCCCCCCCCCATTTCACCTCAGTCTGACCCCCCCCCAAATCACCCCCAAAAAAGCCAGGAACCCCCCCCCCCCCAAATTTACCTCAGCTCTGACCCCCCCCAGGTAAGACCCCCCCTCATTTCACCTCAATTTTCTCTCAAACCCCCCTAAAAAACCCCAATTTCACCTCACATCTGACCCCCCCCAACTTCAGCCCCCAAAAATCACCCAAAACAGGACGAGACCCCCCCCCAATTTCACCTCAAATTTGAGTCCCCCCGATTTCAGCCCAGCTCTGAGCCCCCCCAAATTTCACCTCAATTTCCCCTCCCCTAAACCCAAACCCCTTTAATTTCACCCCAGACTTTACCCCCCCCACCTCAACCCCCCCAATTTACCCCCCCTCAGCCCTGACACCCCCCCCAATTCCCCCTCACCTTTGACGCCCCCTCCCCAAAATCTCCTCAATTCACCCCAATCCTGACACCCCCCCCCCCCCCCAATTCACCCCAACCAGGCCGGACCCCCCCCCCCCAATTCCCCTCAGCCGTGCCCCCCTCACCCCCAGACCCCCCCTCAAATCCCCCTCAGCGCTGACCCCCCCAAAATCCCCCTCAGCTTTGACGCCCCCTCCCCAAAATCGCCTCAATTCACCCCAAACAGGCCGGACCCCCCCCCCAATTCCCCTCAGCCGTGTCCCCCCCCCCTCCCCATTTCCCCTCAGTTCCCCCCCCCATCCCCTCAATTTTACCTCAGTTTCCCCCTCACGCACCTCAACCCCCCCAAATCCCCCTCAGCGCCGACCCCCCCACCCCAAACCCCTCACCCCCACCCCAGACCCCCCCATTTCCCTCAGCCCACCCCTCAAATTCCCCCTCAGAGCCCCCCCCGCCAGCCCAGCCCCCCCCATTCCCCTCACGCCAAACCCCCCCCCCCAATTTCCCCTCACGCTGCCCCCCCCACCCGAGACCCCTCATTCCCCCTCACCTCCCCCCTCCCCCCCACCCCCCTCACCTGACACCCCCTCCCCACCCCCCCCACCCCCCTCAGCCCCCTCCCCACCCCCCTCACCCCTCACACACACCCCCCCCCCCCACCCCTTCCCCTCAGGCCGCGGCCCGGCCGCCCCGGCCGCGCTGCCCCCGCCGCTCTCTCGCTCAGCGGTACCTGCGGCGCTGCCGGTGCCGGTGTGTCCGTGGGGTGCCGGCGGGGTCCCGGGGGGTGCCGGGTGCGGGAGGGTCCCGGGGGTCCCGGGGGTCCCGGCCCGGCCCCGGCGCTGCGGCGGCTCCGCGGCTCCGGCCTCGCTCAAACAAAGGACCCGAGAGCCGCGCGCCCCGCCCGCCCCGGACACGCCCCCCGGACACGCCCACAGGGGGGAGATGGACACGCCCCCACCGCCGGGACACGCCCACCGAGGAGGGACCGCCCCCCGATCCGCCGGGCCACGCCCACTAAGGGGCTGAGGGAGCGCTGGCCACGCCTACGGAGGGAGGGCGCGCGCGCGGCACGCCCATATATGGAGAGGGCACGCCCACCGCGCGCCACGCCCCGCAGAGGGGCACGCCCACTTCGCCGTGAGGCCACGCCCACCGCGGCGGCGGCTGGGGGAGACTGGGGGGGACTGGGATGGACTGGGGGGAACTGGGGGGGACTGGGGGGAACGGGGATGGACTGGGATGGACTGGGATGGACTGGGGGGAACTGAGGGGGACTGGGAGGGTCTGAGATGTCACGGGAGCTGGCGAGGGTGGGCTGCTATAGGACTGGAATCAGAGTGGGACGGACTGGGACAGCACTGGGATGGACTGGGACAGCACCGGGATGGACTGGGATGGACTGGAATAGGATGAGATAACACTGAAAGGCACTGGGACCAGTATAGAATCACACTGGGAAGTACCGGGCCCAGTCTAGGGTGATGGAGGGACTGGGACTGGGACTGCAGTGGCACTGGGAGGCGCTGGGACTGGGACTGCCCAGTAATAGGAGAGACTGAGACCAGTATGAGCTGGTACTGCAACCAGTACAGGGTGACACGGGGACTGGGAGGCACTGGGACCAGTGCAGAGCGACACTGTGGCTGAGAGACACTTGCACCAGTACGGAGTGGCACTGGGACCAGTATAAACCTGTACTGGGAGGCACTGGGAACAGCACAGAGTGGCACGGGGATGCACTGGCCCAGTATAAGCTGGTACTGGGAGGCACTGGGGCCTGTACAGAGCGACACTGGGACTGGAAGCGCACTGGGACCAGTACAGAGTGGCACTGGGAGGCACTGGGCCCAGGATAAGCTGGTACTGGGACCAGTACAGAGCCACACTGGGACTGGAATCGCACTGGGACCAGCAGGGGGCGCCCTGGCACGGCCAGGGGCGGGGCCACCCTGGGGACACCGCGCTCCAGCCAATGACAGAACAGCCTTCCCAACGCCGACCAATCAGCGCGCGGCAGCTCCGCCAAGCCCCGCCCCGCGCTCCCCCCTCCCCTCGGGCAGCGCGCGGGACCGCACGTGCCCAATGGGGGCGTGGCCTTTGGCCGAGCGTGGCCCCGCCCCCTCCTCGGCCTCGCCCCGCCCCCGGGAGGCTCCGGCGGGGTGGGGGAGGGGCGCGGGGTGGGGGAGGGGCCGAGTTTAACCCCGCGGTGCCCGGGGGAGGGGGAGGGGCGGGGTTGGCACGCGCGTGTGCAAGGGGGGAGGGGCGCCATGGGGGGAGGGGTTTGGACACGGAAATTTGGGGTTCGGATGGGGAAATTTGGGGATTTGTGTGGGGAAATTCGGGATTTAAACGCGCGAATCTGGGGGTTAAATGGGGAAATTTGGGGTTTGGATGAGGGCATTTGGGACTTGTGTGGGAAAATTTGTGATTTGCGTGAGGGAATTTGGGATTTAAATGGAGAAAAATTGGGATTTGTATGGGTAAATTTGGGATCTGTGTGGGGAAAATTTGGGATTTGGATGAGGAAATTCGGGATCTGAGGAATGAGGAATTTGGGGGTTGGGTGAGGAAATTCGGGATTCGCACGGGGAAGTTCCGCATTTGCACGAGTAAATTTGGGGTTTAATTGGGGAAATTTGGGGGTTAAATGGGGAAAATCTGGGATTTAAATGGGGAAATTCGGGATTTTTGGGGGGAAATTCGGGATTTGCCCGGGGCATCACGTGACCCCTTGCACGAGGACCCCCGGACACCCCCCCTCTGGGGTCACGTGACCCCTGCCCGCCCCCCAGCAACAACGGCCGAGCCGCGCTCTGATTGGCCGGCGCCGCCGTGACGTCACGACAGGGCGCGCCGGGCCCGTTGCCATGGCAACAGCGGGAGCTGAGGGGGGGAGGCGGTGGAGGCCTTGGAAAGGGAAATTTGGACCCAAAAATTGATTAAAATGACCCAAAAATTCGGGCTGGAGACCGCAAAGGGACCTGAAAAAGCAGAATTTGGGCTCGAAGTTAAAGATTTTAAACTAAAATTGACGCGTGTGCTCATAAATACGAAATTTTGGGGCTATAAATGGGATTTAGACACCAAAAAATGAGATTTTTGCTCCAAAACCAGGAGGTTTGGCCTTGTAATTGATCATTTTGTCCACCCAAAATGGGGGTGGGTGGGTTCCCAAAAAAGAGGTATTTGGTCCCAAAAAGGTGTTTGGTCCTAAAAACGTGGGATAAGGATCTAAAAATGAGATTTTCTACTCCTAAAAAAAGCAGGAATCGGCATTTAAATGAAGATTTGCACCCCAAAACCAAAGCTTTTGGCCCAAAAATGAGGGGTTTGTCCTTAAAATAGGGTGTGAAATGTGGGGTTTTAACTTTAAGAAGGGGATTGGACCCGAAACTTGAGAATTTGGGCCCAAAACAGAGTTTAGACCCTGAAATGAGATTTTTGGTGCAAAAAATGGGGTTTGAGACATTAAAATTACCAAAAAAATTCTTTAAACCCTCCTGGAAATCCTCAAAATGAAGCATTTGGCCCTAAAATTTGGGCCTGAACCCTGAAAGTGTGGATTTCCACCCTAAAAATGATTGTTTGGTTCCAAAAGTGGAATTTTGGATCCCCTACATGAAGAATTTAGGCTCTAAATTGAGGCTTTTGGCGCTAAAAATGATGTTTGGGACAACAAAATTGGATTTTTCATGCCCAAAAGAGGGGTTTAAACCCTAAAATTGGAGGTTTACTCATAAAAATTGGATTTGGGCCTCAAAAATGAGGGGAAATGCAGCTTTGGACCTTAAATTAATGTTTTTAGGCCTAGAAATGTGGGTTTGGAACCCAAAATGAGGTTTGGAACACTAAAAACTCAGGTTTAACCTTAAAAAATTTAAGAATTTGGCCCAGAAAAAAACCTTTTAAATGTAAAAATGAAGTTTGGACCTTTGAAGATGTTTTGTATGCAGGAATTTGGGGATTTAGGTCAAAATTGGGGCTTTAACATTTTTTAAATTAATTTTGGGGAATAAAAATGAGGGATTAGAGCTTAAAACTGAAGGTTTGGGTTGTTAAAAGTGAGGGTTTTGGTGCTAAAAATGATCTTTTTTCTCTAAAAAAAAAGGATTTGGGACCCTAAAAATGAGGATTTGGGTGGAAGACGGTGGTTGGACAAAAATTGGCTTTTTTTGTCCCCAAAACTGAGGGATTTAGACCCAAAATTATGAGGCTGGAGAGGGGAAATTTTGGGGTTTAGGGGGGAAAAAAAATGAAGATTTGGGGCCTCAAGTGCCAAAGGTGACATCGGATGGAAGGGACACGCCCCCCACCAGGTGACCCCGCCCCCTCCAGCCCCTCCCCCACCACCAGGGGGCGCCAAAACCTCGCCAAGCCCCGCCCACCCCATTTGAATGACAGGAAGGGGGCGGAGCCAATTGCACAAAATTGTCTAATCAGCAGCGGGCGCGCGGTAAGGCCACGCCCCTCCCGTGTGATGTCACACAGGAAGCCCCGCCTCTTCATCTCTGTGACGTCACTTCCTGGTCATCCTCTTGGTGGCTGCAATGGGAAAGCCCCGCCCCCTTTTGCCATGGGGGTGTGGCCTAAGTGATCCCACCCATGTGTGTGGGCGGGGCTTAATTGTGGCCAATGGGAGGGTGGAATCACCAAGCCCCGCCCATTTCCTGAGGTGACGCCTCAAAGCCGCTAAAGCTCCGCCTCCCCAGGTGAAACCACGCCCATATTTGGATGACCACGCCCCTGGTAGCACCATATGTAAAATAGGCCACGCCCTGTATTGACCACGCCCCATTCAGGCCACGCCTCCTGGTTAAGCCCCACCTCCCCACACCTGGGGGTTCATTTTGGGGCAAATTCTTCCCTTTTTGGGTCCTTCATTCCTCTAGGCCCCAAAGGGGCGGAGCTTCAGGGCAGGGCGTGTCCTTCCACCTTTGTGGGCGGGGTCTCCCCAGTTTTGGGCTCCCGCCCCCTCCCCCACCCCCTCACACCTTGTAATAGGCGGGGGGCGGGGCTGCGGGGGGGAGGGGCAGCTCGCGCAGGGGGTGGGCGGGGCCCGGTCCATGGGGGCGTGGCCTCGCCGGCCCCGCCCCTCCCCGCGGGGTTTTTTGGGGTCTCCGGGGGCGGCGCCGCCACCAGAGCGCCCCCCCCGCCCCCCCCAGCAGCGCCAGCAGCGCCGCCCCTCCCCCCGCCGCCCCCAGCACCGCCCCCTCCCGCGCGGGGGGCGGGCCCGGCCCGGGCGGGCTCGTCTGATTGGCTGAACCTGGAGGAAAGGGGGAGGAGTCAGGGGCGGGGCTTCAGGTGGGCAAAGCCCCTCCCCCTACCCCACACCTTTACCTGTCCCGGCCGGGTCCGGCGGCGGCTCCGCCCCGGGGCCTGTGGGGGAGGGGAGGGAGGGTGAGAGGGGGAGGGGCGGGGCGGGGGCGGGGCGGGGTGGGGGCGGGGCACTCACGCTGCCCCACGCGCAGGGTGACGCGCATGGCCCGCGTCAGGCAGGCCCCGCCCTGCCGGTTCTCCAGCCCCTCGGGGGTCCCGTCCGACGTGGCTGCAAAGGATGGGGGAGGGGCAAGGTGACGTCATCGGTGACGTCACCGCACTCGTCATAATCCCCCCAGTGATGTCAGAGCCTGGTCACTCCCCGTCTCCCCTTGATGTCATCGCCCGTTCTGGGGATGTCGCATCCTGTGACGTCATCGCCCCCCAGTGATGTCACAGCATCACATGCTGATGACATCACGGGGATAGCGATGACATCATCGTGACATCATCCCTGCCCTAACGCTGTCAGCTCCCCCCACGGTGTCACGCCATCGATGCCAGTCCCCTCTGATGATGTCACAGACCAATGACATCACACCCTGATGACATCACACCCTGATGACATCACCAGCACCTCCCAGACGGCGAAAGAGCCCCAAGACCCTCCCCAAAGCCCCTCCCAAACACAACTCCACACCCCCCTACCTTCCACCCCTTCCCCAATGACATCACCCCCTCCCCGATGACATCACCACCCCTGGCAATGACATCACCACCTCCCCGATGACATCACCACCCCTCGCTATGACATCACCATCCTGATGACATCACCAGCACACCCTGAACACAACCCAACCCCTCCACCCCTTCCCCAATGACATCACAACACCCCAGCGATGACATCACCCCCCCAAGTGATGACATCACCCTCCCACAGCGCTATTGCCCCCCAGCCCCGCCCCCGCCGATGACGTCACGGCTCACTGATGATGTAATAGTCGTGCTGCCGGCGGAACTCGTGTCCCCAGAGGTTGGGGCTGAACTCCTGGAATTTGATGGTGAAGCGAACGTCGCGCTGGGGGCGGTCGCAGGTGAGCAGCAGCGCGGGGGCGGGGCCGGGGGGCGGGGCCTGCACCTGGCAGCGCCGCGCCTGCGCCCCGCCCACCAGGTACAGCTTGTAGTACTCGTACCCCGCCCCCCCCGGGCACACCAGGTCCAGGCGGTCGCCGATCTGAGGGTACAGCACGTAACCGCCGGCGTCCAGGAACCTGGGGGGACAATGTGACAATGTGACATCCTGTGTGACACTGTGTGTGTGTGTGACACTGAGGGTACAGCACGTAACCGCCGGCGTCCAGAAACCTGGGGACACAGGGACAATGTGTGTGACACTGAGGGTACAGCACGTAACCGCCGGCGTCCAGGAACCTGGGGGGACAATGTGACACTGGGTGTGACACTGTGTGTGTGTGTGACACTGAGGGTACAGCACGTAACCGCCGGCGTCCAGGAACCTGGGGGGACATGGGGACAATGTGTGTGACACTGTGACACTGTGACAATGTGTGTGTGTGTGACACTGTGTGTGTGTGTGTGTGACACTGAGGGTACAGCACATAACTGCCGGCGTCCAGGAACCTGGGGGGACAATGTGACACTGGGTGTGACACTGTGACACTGTGACACTGTGTGTGACACTGTGACACTGTGACAATGTGTGTGTGTGTGACACTGTGACACTGTGTGCGTGTGTGACACTGAGGGTACAGCACATAACCACCGGCGTCCAGGAACCTGGGGGGACAATGTGACACTGGGTGTGACACTGTGTGTGTGACACTGTGACACTGTGTGTGTGACACTGTGTGTGTGTGTGACACTGAGGGTACAGCACGTAACCGCCGGCATCCAGGAACCTGGGGGGACATGGGGACAATGTGACACTGAGTGTGACACTGTGACAATGTGACACTGTGACATCCTGTGTGTGACACTGTGTGTGACACTGAGGGTACAGCACGTAACCGCCGGCGTCCAGGAACCTGGGGGGGACAATGTGACACTGGGTGTGACACTGTGACACTGTGACAATGTGACACTGTGTGTGTGTGACACTGTGACACTGTGTGTGTGTGTGACACTGAGGGTACAGCACGTAACCACCGGCGTCCAGGAACCTGGGGACACAGGGACAATGTGACACTGTGACACTGTGACACTGTGTGTGACACTGAGGGTACAGCACGTAACCGCCGGCGTCCAGGAACCTGGGGGGACATGGGGACAATGTGACACCATGACACTGTGTGTGTGTGACACTGTGACACTGTGCGTGTGTGTGACACCGTGACACTCTGTGTGACACTGTGTGTGTGACATTCCGTGCGTGTGACATTTGCGTGCGACACCATCACGGTCAGGGTGACACAGCAGAGGTGACACTGCGTGTGTGACACAGTGACAGGCATGACACTGCCACTGTGACAGTGACACCATCAGGGTGACACCGTGTGACACCACAGGAGGGTGACAACACCGGGTGTGGGGACACGGTGACACTGCCAGGCATGGGGACACGGTGACACCCCGGGCATGGGGACACGGTGACAGCCCCGTTGGGTGTGGGGACACGGTGACACCTTGGGTATGGGGACACGGTGACGCCCCCGTCAGGCGCCCCCGCAGCGCTGGGGGGGGGGGGGGGGGTTGGGCAGCCATTGTTGTCACCATGGCAACGGCGCCGCTGCCCCTCCCCCACCCGCTCCGTGGGGGGCCTGGGGGGGGGGGAGGGGACACAGCAGGGGGGACCCGGGGCCGGGGGCACCTGAAGGGGGGGACGGGGGGGGGGCTGGGGCTGTCACCGTCACCGTGTCACTGTCACCGTGCGGCTGTCACCATGTCACTGTCACAGTGTCACCGTCACCGTCACCATGTCACTGTCACCGTGTCACTGTCACCGTGTCACACACATGGAGTGGCACCCAGTGTCACCTCGCTGTGCCGGTGTCACCCCCCTGTGCCGGTGTCACCCCCCTGTGACAGTGCCACACCTGCTCAGTGTGACAGATGTGGCGACGCCCGCGCTGGCACGCGGTGCCCTCGTCGCACCGTGTCACACACGCGGTCACGGTGACAGCCACGGTGTCACAGTGTCACTCACGCTGCCACGCTCAAGTTGTCACACTTGGTGTCACACACAGTCAGTGTCACACACAGCCGCAGCGCCAGGTGTCACTCACGGTGTCACTCACAGTGTCACTCATGGTGTCACAATGTCACAGTCACAGCGCCAGGTGTCACGGTGTCACACAGATGATGTCACCCACAGCCCATTGTGTCCCCCCCGGGTGTCCCCCCCAGGTGTCACCCCCCATGTCCCCATCCCCATCTCTTGGGGTCACCTGGAGCGGGTGACGAGACCCCCAGCCCCCCCCCGAGACCCCCGGGACCCCCTCCCCCCCTTTCCCTCCTGGCTTTTTCAGGTCCCCAGGACCCCTCAAGCCCCCCCCGCCTCCCCTGATCCCCCCCTGACGCCCCCAAATCCCTCAAGACCCCCCCAAATCCCCCAACCCCCACAGGCCCCCAGGTTCCTCAAGACCCCCCCAAGCCCTCAGACCCCAAAAGCCCCCAGACCCCCCCAATCCCCTCAGAGCCCCCAAATCCCCTCAAGACCCCAAATCCCCTCAGAGCCCCGGTACCCCAAGACCCCCCTGGTGCCCCCAGCCCCTCGGACCCCCAAATCCCCTCAAGACCCCCCCCAATATCCTAAAGACCCCCCCAGAGCCCTCAATCCCCACAAACCCCTCAATTACCCCTGGACCCCCCAATCCCCTCAATTCCCCCAGTGCCTCCCAACCCCTCAATCTCCCCGGTGCCCCCCAATTGCCCCCGGTGCCCCCCAAACCCCTCAATCTCCCCGGTGCCCCCCAATTACCCCCGGAACCCCCGAACCCCTCATTCCCCCTGGTGCCCCCCAATCCCCTCAATCCCCCCGGACCCCTCAATGCCCCCGGTGCCCCCCAATCCCCCCGGAGCCCCCCGCCCCCCGTTGCCCCCCGCCCCCGTTGCCGCCGCTCTCACCGCCGGTTCCCGGTGTGCCAGACCACCGGCTCCAGGCTGAGCCCCGCGGCCCCCGCGCCCAGCACGGCCACGAGCAGCGCCGCCGCCGGCCCCGCCATCGCCCCCCGCCCCCGCGGGGCCGCCGCCCCCGGCCCGGCCCCGCCACCCCCGCCGGGACCCCCCCGGTGCCGCCCCCGGCCCGGCCCGGACTCGAACCCGGGTCCCCGCGGGGCCGCCCCGGCTGCGACCGCGCCGGAGGAGGAGGGGCGGGGCTTTTTCTGAGGGGCGGGGTCTCAAAAGGGGCGTGGCTTTTCGGAGTGAAAGGCGTGGTTTGGAGCAGGGGAGGGGCCTCGTGGGTGGGCCTGGCTGCGTAGTGAAGGGGGTGGGTGGGTGGGGTTGATAAAGGGGCGTGGTCACGGATGGGCGTGATCGTTGTTTGGGAGATATGGGGCAGGGCATGAAAAGGTGGGCGTGGTTTGAATATTTAAAAGGCGTGGATTGGGGTAGGGTGTGTATTTGGGGGCGTGGCTTAGCGCAATTAGCATGGATGGGCACTTAAAATGGGGCGTGGTCTTTTGGAAGGGGCGTGACCAAAAGTTAACGTGGCCACACCCACAGATCTGACCACGGTGTGGGTGTGGCCACGTGGATGGGCGTGGCCTCAGGGCGGGGGCGTGGCCAGCAGCGCCACACAGATTTCCATGGCGACATCACAACCCCCACCGTTGCCATGGTGATGATAAAGCTGCTTAGGAACAGGCCCCGCCCCTTTGTTTGTGTGGGGGGGGGCTCTTAAAGGGGCAACGCCGGAATTGCAGGGTGGGGACCCCGAGGGGCTGGGGACGATTTTGGGGCATCCGGGGGGGGTTTGGGGTGTGGGGGCGGGGCAGATCTGGCCACGCCCCCACCTGTGACAGCCCACGGGGGTGACAGAGGGCGACAGTCACAACGGCTTTAGTACAACCGAGGCCTGGGGGGGACATCTGGGGTCCCCAGGGGTGACACTGGGTGACATTCGGGGTCCCCAAGGGGGCTCTGACCCTCCAGGGTCCCCAGGGGTGACAGTTCTGGTCCTCAAAGGTGACAGTCACTGTCCCCTGGGTGGGTGACACTCAGTGTCCCCCAGGGAGGTGACAATCTCCAGTCCCAATGTCCTCAGGGAAGTGACAACGGCCAGTCCCAGTGTCCCCAGGGAGGTGACAATCTCCAGTCCCAGTGTCCCCAGGGAGGTGACAATCACCAGTTCTGGTGTCCCTGGGGAGGTGACAATCTGCAGTCCCAGTGTCCCCAGGGAGGTGACACTCGGCGTCCCCGGGGAGGTGACAATCTCCAATCCCAGTGTCCCCAGGGGTGTGGCACTCGGTGTCCCCGCTGAGGTGACAATGGCCGGTCCCGCTGTCCCCAGGGAGGTGACAATCAGTGTCCCCAGACAGGTGACACTCGGTGTCCCCGCTGAGGTGACACTGGCCGGTCCCGCTGTCCCCGGGGGTGTCCCCGGGGGTGTCCCCGGGGGTGTCCTCGTGTCCCCACCACCAGAGCTGCAGCCGGATGTCCCCTCCCGGGGCCGGCCCCTCCTGTGTCCCCTCGCTGTCACCGTCGCTGTCCCACGGCGCCGGGAACAGGCGCTGGCCCGAGGCCGTGGCCAGGAGCGGCAGCGCGGGGTGCAGGCTGGGAATGGGGAAAACGGGGAAATTTGGGGGATTTCGGTGGAAATTGGGGGGTTTGGGGTGGAAATTTGGGGGAGTTTGGTGTGAAAATTGGGGGAGTTTGGGGTGGAAGTTGGGGGACTTGGGGTGCAAGGTGGGGGTACAAATTGGGGGAGTTTTGACGTGGAAATTTGGGGGATTTGGGTGAAAATTTGGGGAATTTGGGGTGGAAGTTTGGGGTAGGAATTGGGGTGAGATTGGGGTGGAAATTTGGGTGAGTTTGAGGAAGAAATTTGAGGCATTTGGGGTGGAAATTGGGGAACTTGGGGTGAAAGTTTGGGGTAGGAATTGGGAGAGTTTGGGGTGGAAATTTTGGGGGATTTGGGACGGTAATTTGGGCGTTTGGGGGGTGACCCAAGGTACTTTTTGGAGGGATCCCCAAATTTTATTAGGGTGGGTCCCAACGATTTTTGGGGAGGGGTCCCCCGTGTTTTTATGGGGGAATCCCCAGGTGTGGTTTTGGGGGGGGGGAATCCCCAGGTGTGTTTTTTTTTGGGGAGCAATCCCCAGGTGTGGTTTTTTGGGGGGGGGGAATCCCCAGGTGTGTTTTTTTGGGGGGGGAATCCCCAGGTGTGGTTTTTTGGGGGGGAATCCCCAGGTGTTGTTTTTATGGAGGAATCCCCAGGTGTGGTTTTTTTGGGGGGGAATCCCCAGGTGTGGTTTTTTTGGGGGGGAATCCCCAGGTGTGTTTTTTTTGGGGGGGAATCCCCAGGTGTGGTTTTTATGGGGGAATCCCCAGGTGTGCTTTTTTTGGGGGGAATCCCCAGGTGTGTTTTTTTGGGGGGAATCCCCGTTTTTGGGGTTACCTGGTGCCGTTGACGCAGTCGCGGAGGGCGCGGAAGCGGAGCAGGGGGGGCAGCTCGGGGGGGTCCCCCGGGCTGGGCGGGGCCAGCGTGTCCCAGACGGTGACAAAGCCATCGGTGTCACCCCCGACCAGGAACCGCCCCGACCTGGGGGCACCGGGGACAATGAGAGACCCCCACCCTTAATAACCCCCGCCCTAAAAACCACCAGAGACCCCCGCCCTAAAACCCCCAGAGACCCCAACCCTAAAAACCCCCAGAGACCCCAACCCTAAAAACCCCTGAGACCCCCACCCTAAAAACCCCAGAGACCCCAACCCTAAAAACCCCCAGAGACCCCCGCCCTAAAAACCCCAGAGACCCCAACCCTAAAAACCCCAGAGACCCCAACCCTAAAAACCCCAGAGACCCCAACCCTTAATAACCCCCAGAGACCCCAACCCTAAAAACCCTCAGAGACCCCTGCCCTAAATCTCCTCAAGGAGAAGGTCCAGGTGTCCAGGACCCCCAAAAATCCCCCCAAAAGGTGACCCAGGTGTCCAGGACCCCCAAAAATGCCCCCAAAAGGTGACCCAGGTGTCCAGGACCCCCCAAATTCTTCTCTAAAGATGACCCAGGTGTCCAAAATACCCCGAAAAGGTGACCCAGATGTTCGGGACCCCCCAAAATCCCCCCAAAATCTGATCCAGGTGTCCAGGACCCCCCCAAAATTTGATCCAGGGATTCTGGACCCTGCAAAATCCCCTCAAAAAGTGTCCCAGATGTCCAAGAGCCACCAAAAATCCCCCCAAAAGGTCACCCAGGCGTCCAGGACCCCCCCAAAATCCCCCCAATATCTGATCCAGGTGTTCTGGACCCCCCAATATTTGATCCAGGTGATCTGGACCCCCTAAATCTTCCCCCAGGAGAAGGTGCAAGTGTCCAAAAGCCCCAAAAATTCCCCCAAAAGGTGACCCAGGTGTCCCCGATGTCCCCAAAAGGTGACGCAGGGTTCCAGGACCCCCAAAATCGCCGCAAAAGGTGCCCCGTGTGTCCCCAAGGGTGCCCCAGGTGTCCCCAAAGGTGTCCCAGGTGTCCCCAGGGGTGCCCCAGGTGTCCCCAGGGGTGCCCCATTTTTCGGGGGGGTCACTCACGGGTCGAGGTCAAAGGTCACGCGCTGGTTGGTGGCCACGCGCCGCGGCAGCGCCAGGAGGGGACGCTCGGGGACACGAAGGTCCCAGCAGAGGATGTGGCGGTCCTGGGGGCGGGGCCAGGCCGGGACACGCCCATCAGGCCTGAAGCCACGCCCCCAACGATAAACCACCTCCCAGCCCATAAGCCACGCCCACAAAGCTCCACCCACTACACTGGGAGGTGTCAATCAGAGCCTAAACCACGCCCCTAAATCCACACCCAGAGGCCACGCCCCCAGCACTGAGGCCACACCCGCATTCACAAAACCCCGCCCACCACGAGGCCACACCCTCATAACAACCCACAGGCCCCACCCACCCCATGCCCCACCTCAATGCCACGCCCACATTTGGCCACGCCCACCTTCCTCCCGCCCGCGTACAGGTGAGTCCCGCAGGGGCTGAAGCGCAGGTGAGTGGGCGCGGCCGGGAGGCGGGGCCAGAGCGCCACGGCCCCGCCCCCTTCCAGCGGGTACAGCCCCAGGCTCCGCCCATAGGAGCCGCAGGCGAACAGCGATTGGCTGGGGCTGAAGGCCAGGCAGCCAATCAGGCCTCGCTGGCCATGCCCGCCCTCTGGGAGGGGGTGGAGACAAAGGTTAGGCCACACCCCCTTGGACTCCACCCACCCAAACGCTCTCCTCCTTGGGACCACGCCCATCAAAGCCACGCCCCCTTATGTTCCGCTCATTTACATTTTGCCAGACACTCCCTGTTAAGCCCCACCCCAGGGCCCCACCCACTCCCAGACCCCACCGTTTAGGCCACGCCCATTTTGACCACACCCCACCCTTTTAACCCCTGCCTTTCCCATTTTAACCCCCACTACAGGGCGGGAATTGCCCCTGCACCGCCCCCGCCCCTCCCATTGACCACACCCCTTTAGACCACGCCCCCTTTGGCCACACCCCACCCCTTTTAACCCCTGACTTTCCCATTTTAACCCCAAATACCGGCTGGAAACCTCCCCTTACCCCACCCCCGGACCCCACCCCATTAAGCCCCGCCCCCTTTAAGCTCCTCCTCCTCCTCTTTAAGCCCCGCCCCTTTAAGCCCCGCCCCTCACGGCTCAGGCTCCTCTGGAGGCCGCCCCGGCCCGGGCGCTCGGTCGGGAACTCTCGGACGGCGCCGTCGAAGCCGCCCAGGAGCCGGGAGCCATCGGGGGCGAAGGCCAAGGAGTGGGGGGCCACGGGCTCGTCCTGGGGACACCGCGGGGTCCCTGAGGGCGCCCCAGAACCACCCGGGATGGGGGGGACCCCAAAAACCATACAGGGAATGGGGAGACCCCAAAACCCACCCGGGACAGATGGGGGGACCCAAAACCCTACAGGGAACGGGGAGACCCCAAAACCCTACAGGGAGACCCCAAAACCCTCCTGGGAGACCCCAAAACCCACCCGGGAGAGATAGGGGGGCCCCAAAACCCTACAGGGAATGGGGAGACCCCAAAACCCTCCTGGGACAGGTTGGGGGGACCCCAAAACCCTACAGGGAGAAATGGGGGGACCCAAAAACCCTACAGGGAATGGGGAGACCCCAAAACCCACCCGGGACAGCTCTGGGGGTCCCCAAACCCCAAAACTCCTCCCATTAATGGGGTCAGGGGTCCCCAAAAGCTTCTCTGGGACCCCAAAATCCACCCAGGGACATCCCAGGGGTCCCCAAGCCCAGTTCCCTCCCAGTCCCTCCCAGTCCCTGCCAGTCCCTCCCAGTTTATCCCAGTCCCTCCCAGTTTATCCCAGTCCCCTCCCAGTCCCTCCCAGTTTGATCCCAGTCCCTCCCAGTTTATCCCAGTCCCCCCCAGTCCCTCCCAGTTTGATCCCAGTGCCCACCAGGTGGTTGTGGGCACGGAATGAGCCCCTCAGGCTCCCATCGAAGGCGTCCCAGAGGTGCACGGGGCTGTCCCGGCTGCTGGCGGCCACCCTGCCCAGTACAGACCAGTATAAACCAGTACGGACCAGTATAAACCAGTATGGACCAGTATAAACCAGTAGGGACCAGTATAAACTGGTAGGGACCAGTATAAACCAGTATGGACCAGTAACGACCTCCCAGGAGCCGCCCCTGCTCCCAGTACACCACCCCCAGTTCATCCCAGTAACAACCAGCGCCTTCCCAGTTCCCTCCCAGTGCTCCCAGTCCATTCCCAGTATATCCCAGTTCCATCCCAGTCCATTCCCAGTATATCCCAGTTCCATCCCAGTCCATCCCAGTCCATTCCCAGTATATCCCAGTATATCCCAGTCCATTCCCAGTATATCCCAGTTCCATCCCAGTCCATTCCCAGTATATCCCAGTATATCCCAGTCTCTCACAGGCAGCTGGGGGGGTCGCTGGAGTCCATCAGGGGGTACCAGGTGAAGTCGTAGATGGTGTCACCTTCGGCCACCTGCACGGCCGGGAGCTGCCACCAGTGACCAGAGTGACCAGGAGTGACCAATGAGTGACCCCAGTGACCAATGAGTGACCAATGAGTGACCAGGAGTGACCAATGAGTGACCCCTGAGTGACCCCTGAGTGACCACCAGTGACCAGAGTGACCATGAGTGACCAATGAGTGACCATGAGTGACCAGGAGTGACCACGAGTGACCAATGAGTGACCCCTGGAGATCCACAATGACCCCCCAGTGACACCCCCAGACCCCCAAAATCCCCCCCAGGACCCCCCCATCCTGACCCCAAACCCCCCCAAGTGACCCCCAGACCCCCAAAATTACCCCAAACCCCCACAAAGTGACCCCAAACTCTCCTCAGTGACCCCCAGAACCCCAAATCCCCCCCAGGACCCCCAGAGTGACCCCAAACCCCCCCAAAATTACCCCAAACCCCCCCCAAACTGACCCCAAACTCTCGTCAGAGACCCCCAGACCCCCAAAATTACCCCAAACCCCCCCAAAGTGACCCCAACCCCCCCTAAAGTGACCCCCCCCACCCCCCCCAAATCCCCCCAGCCCCTCCCCCACCCACCAGCTGGGGGAGGGGCGCCCCCGGGGGGGGTCCCGGGGGGAGGGGGAGGTCGAAGATCCTCAGGGCGTTGTCGTTGCTGCAGGTGAGGACGCAGGAGCCGTCGGGGGCCCTGGGGGGACCCCCAAATGTCACCCCAAAATAGCCCCGGGTGTGGGGGACCCCATCATTGTCACCCCAAAATAGCCCCGGGTATGGGGGACCCCATCATTGTCACCCCAAAATAGCCCCGGGTGTGGGGACCCCCAAATGTCACCCCAAAATAACCCCGGGTGTGGGGGACCCCCAAATGTCACCCCAAAATAGCCTCAGGTATGGGGGACCCCCAAATGTCACCCCAAAATAGCCTCAGGTATGGGGGACCCCCCCATTGTCACCCCAAAATAGCCCCGGGTGTGGGGACCCCCAAATGTCACCCCAAAATAGCCCCGGGTGTGGGGGACCCCATCACTGTCACCCCAAAATAGCCCCGGGTATGGGGGACCCCCCCATTGTCACCCCAAAATGACCCCTCAGGTATTGGGGATCCCCCAATGAACCCCAAAACAAACCCCAGGTGTTGGGGACCCCCCCCCCATTTCAACCCCCCAGGGGACCCCAACCCTCCCCCGGGGCTTTTGGGGTGATTTTTGGGGAAGTTTTGGGGTGATTTAGGGACGTTTTTGGGGAGGTTTGGGGGTGATTTTGGGGGGGGTTTTGGTGTGATATAGGCAGGTTTTTTGGGGTGATTTTTGGGGTGAATTTTGGCGGGGGTTTGCGGTGATTTTTAGGGAGGTTCTGAGGTGATTTTGAAGGGTTTTTGGGGTGGTTTAGGGAGGTTTTTGGGACGGTGTTGGGGTGATTTCTGGGGGGTTTAAGTGTGATTTAGGGAGGTTTTTTTGGGTGGATTTTAGAGAGGTTTTGGAGGGGTGTTGGGGTGATTTTTGGGGGAGGTTTGGGGCCTTTCGGGGGGGGGTTTTGGGGGTGATTTTTGGGGTGATTTTCGGCGGGGGGTTCGGGGTGACTGTTGGGCTGATTTTTGAGGTGATTTGGGGAGGTTTCCGGGTGATTTTTGGGGTGATTTTGGGGGAGGTTTGGGGCCTTTCGGGGGGGTTTTGGGGGGTGATTTTTGGGGTGATTTTCGGCGGAGGGTTCGGGGTGACTGCTGGGCTGATTTTTGAGGTGATTTGGGGAGGTTTCCGGGTGATTTTGGGGGGGATTTTGGGGTCTCTCACCATTTGCAGCCTCGCAGGTAATTCTCGGGGCGCTTCGCGAATTCCTCCCGCGCCCCCCAAACCGGGCGGGGGGGGCGGCCCAGTTCGTACTGGGGGAAACTGGGAAGAGCCGGAATTGGGGGGGGGTCAGGGGGGGTCAGGGACCCCCAAAACCCCTCAGGGACCCCCCAAAACCCCTCAGGGACCCCCCAAAAATCCCCCCCAAAAACTCACTCGAGCTCCTCCTCCTCGGGCTCCGGCGGGGCCGCGTCCTGAGGGGTCCCGGGGGGTTCGGGGACCCCCTGAGAGGCTGCGGGGGGAGGGGAGAGGTCAGAGCCCCTCCTCACCCCCGAATTCCCCTCAGAAAACCCAAAATCCCCCCAAAAATCCCCCAAAAAAAACCCCAAATTCTCCCGCCCCCCCCCCCCGCCTCAAAGCGCACCGTCCACCATGGGCGCCGCCATAACGGCGAGAGGCCACGCCCCTCGCTGGCCACGCCCCTCAGCGGCCCGCTCTTTAGGCCACGCCTCCAGCTCCATATATGGAATGAGGCGCGATTTGGATTGGCTCCTCCCTCTGTGGGTGGGGTTTCGGCTTTTCCCGCCAAAAATGGACGCCCGCGATTTGGGGACCCCGAAATGCGACCCCAAAAGGGTCCAGAGGGACCTGGGACACCCCAAAATGTCACCTGAGGGTTTGGGGGGGTCTGGGGGACCCCAAAATGTGACCCAGGGAGTCAGAGTGACACAGGGCACCCCAAAATGGCACCTGAGGGTTTGGGAGACTCCCAAAAGAGGGTCCTGGAGTTGGTGGGGAGCAACCAAGGGGTGACCTGTGGCCGCCATGACCCCACCATGGCCACTGTGACTCAATCATGGCCACCGTGACCCAACCTTGGCCACCATGACTCAACCATGGCCACCGTGACCCAACCATGGCTACCGTGACTCAATCATGGCCGCCATGACCCAACCATGGTGACCATGACCCAATCTTGGCCACCACCACCCAGCCATGACCCAACCATGGCCACCACAACCCAACCATGGCCACCACCACCCAACCATGGCCACCATGACTCAATCATGGTCACCACCACTCAACCATGGCCACCATGACCCGATAACGGCCACCACAACCCAACCATGGCCACCACCACCCAACCATGGCTGCCATAACCCAACCATGGCTGCCATAACTCAACCATGGTGACCATGACCCAACCATGGCGTCCACCACCCAACCATGGCCACCATGACCCGATAACGGCCACCACAACCCAACCATGGCCACCATGACTCAACCATGGCCACCACCACCCAACCACGGCCACTATGACCCAACCATGACCATCATGGCCACCATGACCCAACTGTGGCTGCCATGACTCAACCATGGTGACCATGACCTAACCATCATCACCATGACTCAATCATGGCCACCATGACCCAACCATGACCACCACGAGTCAATCATGGCCACCACAACCCAACCATGGCCACCATGACCCAATAACGGCCACCACAACCCAACCATGGCCGCCACAACCCAACCATAGACACCACCACCCACCCATGGCCACCACCACCCAACCATGGCCACCAAGACCCAACCTTGGCCACCATGACCCAACTGTGGCTGCCATGACTCAACCATGGTGACCATGACCTAACCATCATCACCATGACTCAATCATGGCCATCACAACCCAACCATGGCCACCATGACCCAACCATGGCCACTACAACCCAACCGTGGCCACCACGACTCAATCATGGCCACCACGATGTTCCTCCATGACCCAGCCGTCCCACCTTGATGTTCCTCCACATCCCCCTCAAGTTCCTCAGGGCCACCCACAGGTGTCCAGGTGTGCCCAGGTATCCCCAAATGAGGAGTTTTGGGGTGTCCCCCTTCCCCCCAAAACAGTCGCAGATGAAAATCAGTAAAACTTTTATTAACTTCCCCCCAAAATCAGAAATTCCCCAAAATTCCTTCCCCCCCCCCCCCAACACCCAACAACCCCAAAAGTGAAAACAGCAAAATAAAGGGGGTGGGGGAGGGGCAAAGGACGCCCCCTCCCCCCTGAACCCCCAAAACCGCCACCAACGACCCCCCCTCCCCCACCCCCCCCCCCTCCTCATTAACGAACCCCATAAATTACAACACCCCCCACCCCCCACCGGACCCCCCAAAATCGGGGGGGGCTCCCACGCCTGCCCCTCCCCCACCCCAACAGGGGGGGCGTGACCTCTAAACTGGGGGGGGGGTCACCCTCGACTTGGGGGTCACCCCAAATTCAAGGTTTGGGGATCAGCCCCCCAATTTCAGGGTTTCACCCCAATTTCAGGGTTTCACCCCAATTTAGGGATGAACTCCTCAATTTTCAGGTTTCACCCCAATTTAGGGATTTCCCCCCCCCCCCCAGTTTTGGGGTTGCCCCCTCTGAACTTTGGGGGGTTCCCCAAAAATTCAATTCAGGGCTTCCCCCCATAAACTTGAGGGTGCCTCCAACTTCAGGGGTGACCCCAAATTTCACCACCACCACCACCACCACCACCCTTTGGTGTCACCCCAATTTCAGGGTGACCCCAACAGTCTGTGGGGACCTGGGGGGGTGACAACAGCCCCGTCCCCACTGGAATTTTGGGGTTTGGGGGTGACAACCCCAGCCCCATTTGGGGGTGACAACCCCATCACCATTGGGAATTGGGGTTTTTGGGGTGACAACCCCGTTCCCATGGAAATTCGGGTGTCACCCCCATGACCTGTCCTGGGTTTTTGGCTCTTGGGGGTGACGCCCCCAGCCCCATTTCAGTGGGGGGCTCTGAGGGGGTGACGCCCCCGTTCCTGTGGAAATTTTGGGGTCACCCCCACGGCCTGTGGGGTTTGGGGGTGACAACAACCCCGACCCCATCAGAATTCGGGGGTTTGGGAGGTGACAACCCCGACCCCGTATCCATGTGGGGCTTTGGGGGTGACAACAACCCTGTCCCCAAATCAACTTTGGGGTCACCCCCATGGCCTGAGGGGTTTGGGGGTGACAACAACCCCGGCCCCGTATCCATGTGGGGTTTTTTGGGGTGGGGGTGACACCTCCATCCCCACATGGATCTGGGGGTCACCCCCATGGCCTGGGGGTGTTTTTTGGGGGGTCCCACCCCCGTCCCCACAGGCGGAGCCCTCAGTTGTCGTCGTCGCTGTCGTCGGGGCTGATGGCCGGGCTGGTGAGGCTGTAGGTGGGCGACGTGGGGCTGTAGCCGGGGGACGTGGGGCTGTACGTGGAGCCCTTGGGCGAGGTGGGGCTGTAGGTGGGCGACGTCGGGCTGTACTTGGGCGACGTGGGGCTGTAGGTGGGCGAGGTGGGGCTGTACTTGGGCGACGTTGGGGTGTAGACGGGCGAGGTGGGGCTGTAGGTGGGCGAGGTGGGGCTGTACTTGGGCGTGGTGGGGCTGTAGGTGGGCGAGGTGGGGCTGTACTTGGGGGACGTGGGGCTGTACTTGGGCGAGGTGGGGCTGTACTTGGGCGAGGTCGGGGTGTACTCGGGGGAGCTGGGGCTGTAGCTGGGGCTGGTCGGGGTGTACTTGGGGGACGTGGGGCTGTAGCTGGGGCTGCTGGGGCTGTAGCTGGGGCTGCTGGGGGTGTAGGTGGGCGACTGCGGGGTGTAGCGGGGGCTGGACGGGCTGTAACTGGGCGAGGTGGGGCTGTAACTGGGGGAAGTGGGGCTGTAGCTGGGAGAGGTGGGGCTGTAGTTGGGAGAGGTCGGGGTGTAGTTGGGGCTGGTGGGGCTGTAACTGGGGGAGGTGGGGCTGTAACTGGGCGAGGTCGGGGTGTAGTTGGGGCTGGTGGGGCTGTAGTTGGGCGAGGTGGGGCTGTAGCTGGGCGAGGTGGGGCTGTAACTGGGAGAGGTGGGGCTGTAACTGGGGGAGGTGGGGCTGTAACTGGGAGAGGTGGGGCTGTAGCTCGGCGAGGTGGGGCTGTAGCTGGGAGAAGTGGGGCTGTAGCTGGGGGACGTGGGGCTGTAGCTGGGCGAGGTCGGGCTGTAGCTCGGCGAGGTGGGGCTGTAACTGGGCGAGGTGGGGCTGTAGCTCGGGGACGTGGGGCTGTAGCTGGGCGAGGTGGGGCTGTAACTGGGCGAGGTCGGGCTGTAACTGGGAGAGGTGGGGCTGTAGCTGGGCGAGGTGGGGCTGTAGTTGGGCGAGGTGGGGCTGTAGCTGGGTGAGGTGGGGCTGTAGCTGGGCGAGGTGGGGCTGTAGCTGGGGCTCTGTGGGGTGTAGCCCCCCGGCGACCGCGGCTCGTAGGCGGGGGACGTCGGGCTGTAGCTGGGGGACATGGCCCCGCCTGTGGAGAGGGGACACGGGGGTCAGGAGGGTGTTGGGAGGGGGGGTTGGGGTGTTGGAGAGGGTTGTGAGGCCCTTTGAGGTGGTGTTCGGGTGTTGTGGGGCTGTTTTGGGATCGTTCAGGTGTTGTGGGGTTGTTCGTGGTGTTGGGATATTGTGAGGCCCTTTGAGGTGGTGTTCAGGTGTTGTGGGGCTGTTCGCGGTGTTGGGGGGGGTCTCTTTGAGGTGTTGTTTGGGTGTTGTGGGGTTGTTCGTGGTGTTGGGATGTTGTCAGTGTCTTTGAGGTGTTGTTCGGGTGTTGTGGGGCTGTTTTGGGGTGTTGTTACAGGTTACAGGGTGTTTCGGATTATTTGAGGCTATTTTAGGGTGTTTTAGGGTGTTTAGGGTATTGTCACAAGTTACAGGGTACTCTCTGAGAGTTTTGGGTTATTTCCTGTTATTTTAAGGGTGTTTTGGGATGTTTCAGTGTGTTTTGGTTGTTGTTAGGGGTTACAGGGTGTTTCATAGGCGTTTTGCATTATTTGAGGTTATTTTAGGGGTATTTTAGTGTGTTTTAGGGTGTTCAGGGTATTGTCACAAGTCACAGGGTACTCTCTGAGAGTTTTAGGTTATTTTCTGTTATTTTAGGGGTGTTTTAGGGTGTTACAGCCTGATTGAGGTGTTTCAGTGTGTTTGGGGTTTTTGTTAGTGGTTACAGGGTGTTTTAAGGGTGTTTTAGTGTTATTTTAGGGTGTTACAGGGTGTTTGAGGTGTTTCAGTGTGTTTTGGGTGTTGTTAGGGGTTACACGGTGTTTCGGGTTATTTTTGGGATATTTTAGGGTGTTATGGGCTGTTACAGGTGTTTGGGGTATTTTAAGGTGTTTTGGGGTGTTGTGAGTGGTTACAAGGTGTTTTATGGGTGTTTTAATGGTATTTTAGGAGTTTTTTCGTGTTTTCAGGGTGTTTCAGTGTGTTTTGGGTGTTGTTAGGTGTTACAGGCTATTTTAGAGGTATTTTGGGTCATTCCAAGGGTATTTTAGGGTATTTTGGGGTGTTTGGAGTGTTTCAGTGTGTTTTGGTGTTGTTGGGGGTTACACGGTATCTTACAGGTATTTTGGGGTTATTTCAGGGTATTTTGGGGTTATTTCAGGGTGTTTTGGGGCTATTTCAGGGTGTTTTGGGGCTATTTCAGGGTGTTTTGGGGTGGTTTTGGGGCTGTACTCACCGGGGGAGGGGATGTAGGGGCTGGAGGGCCCGGGTGACCCCGGCGAGCCGGGCGTGGGTGACCAGGCTGGGGAGTAACCGGGGCTGAACCCGGAGGCGTCGGAGGCGGCGCTGGGGGAGAACCCGGCCCCGCCCGGGGTCATCCCGCTGCCTGTGGGGGAAATGGGGGTCAGGGGGACCCCAAAACCAGCCCAGGATCCCGAAACCAGCCCCAAACACAACCCGGCCCCATCCCGCTGCCTGTGGGGGAAATGGGGGTCAGGGGGACCCAAAACCAGCCCAGGATCCCAAAACCAGCCCCAAACACAACCCAGCCCCGCCCGGGGTCATCCCGCTGCCTGTGGGGGGAAATGGGGGTCAGGGGGACCCCAAAACCAGCCCCAAATACAGCCCAGGATCCCAAAACCAGCCCCAAACACAACCCGGCCCCATCCTGCTGCCTGTGGGGGGAAATGGGGGTCAGGGGGACCCCAAAACCAGCCCAGGATCCCAAAACCAGCCCCAAACACAACCCGGCCCCATCCCGCTGCCTGTGGGGGGAAATGGGGGTCAGGGGGACCCCAAAACCAGCCCAGGACCCCAAAACCAGCCCCAAACACAACCCGGCCCCATCCCGCTGCCTGTGGGGGAAAATGGGGGTCAGGGGGACCCCAAAACCAGCCCAGGATCCCAAAACCAGCCCCAAACACAACCCAGCCCTGCCTGGGGTCATCCCGCTGCCTGTGGGGGGAAATGGGGGTCAGGGGGACCCCAAAACCAGCTTTAAACACAATCTGGGACCCCAAAACCAGCCCCAAACACAACCCAGCCCCATCCCGCTGCCTGTGGGGAGAATGGGGGTCAGGGGGACCCCAAAACCAGTCCAGGACCCCAAAACCACCCTTTAAACACAACCCAGGTCTATTGTGCTGCCTGTGGGGGAAATGGGGGTCAGGGGGATCTCTCATCATGCCCAACGCACCCCAGGACACCCCAAAATCCCCCCCAGAGCCATCCCAGTGACCCCCATTTTACCCCAGACCCCTCCCAGTGCCCTCCCAGTCCATCCCAGTCCTTCCCAGTCCATCCCAGTCCATCCCAGTCCCTCCCAGTCCCTCCCAGTCCCTCCCAGTCCATCCCAGTCCCTTCCCAGTCCCATCCCAGTGCCCTCCCAGTCCATCCCAGACCCCTCCCAGTCCCTCCCAGTCCCTCCCAGTGCCCCACGCACCCACGCTGGGGGACCAGGCTCCGTAGGCCGGGGTGGCCCCCTGGTTCCAGGGGGTCATGGCCGGGGACATCCCCCCCATGGGGCTGGGGGCCGAGCCGAAGAACATCCCGGTGGCTGTGGGGAGAGAGAGAGAGAAAGGGGTCAGGGGGACACCAAAACCACGGGGACACCAAAACCGGGGGGACAGCAAAACCGGGGGGACAGCAAAATATGGGGGACAGCAAAATATGGGGGACAGCAAAATATGGGGACATAATTGGTTGTCCCCATTTTCTTGGGGTTGTTCCCTTTTTCCCAGAGGGTGGTCCCACGGTTCTGGGGGTGTCCCCATTTTCTCGGGGTTGTCCCCATTTTCCTGGGGTTGTCCCCATTTTCTTGGGGTTGTCCCCACTTTCCCAGGGGTTGTCCCAATTTTCCCGGGGTTTGTCCCAATTTTCTCAGGGCTGTCCCCATTTTCCCGGGGTTTGTCCCCAGCATTTCTGGGGTTGTCCCCATTTTCCCAGGGGTTGTCCCCATTTTCCCAGGGGCTGTCCCCGTTTTCCCAGGGTTTGTCCCCAGCGTTTCTGGGGTTGTCCCCAGGGTTTTGGGGACTCACGGCCGCCGACGCCGAGGCCGGGCAGGGCGCTGGGGATCTCCATGCCGTGCTTGCACTTCTCGGCGTCCAGCAGGAGGTCGAAGCAGCCGGTGCCGGCCGGGGCCAGCTGGCCCAGCATGATGTTCTCGGACACGCCCTTCATGGGGTCGCTCTCCCCGTGGGCAGCCGCCTCCATCAGGACGTCCACCTGAGTTGGGATGGGGAGGGGACACACCCCAAAATCAGCTTCAACCTTTCCGTGTGCTTCTAGAGCCCCAAATCCTGGGAAACGTGCGCAGAATTCCCCATTCCTAGCCCCCAGCCAAACCCTATTCCCGACCCATTGCCATCCCCGTTCCCACCCCAAACCCCACACCCCATTCCCATCCTAATCCTCACCCCAATCTGCATTCCCACCCCAATCCCTGCTCCCACTCTAATCCCCCATTCCCAGCCCTCAAACCCCATTCCCACTCCCACCCCCCATTCCCACCCCAATCTCCAACCCCATTCCCACCCTGTTGTCCCCATTGTCCCCGTTATCCCCTCACCATCTCCTCGAAGGAGCACTTCATGAGGGGCCCGGTGTCCTGGCCATTCCCAAATCCCCATTCCCACCCCATTGCCCCCATTGTCCCCATTGTCCCCATTGTCCCCGCTGTCCCCTCACCGTCTCCTCGAAGGAGCACTTCATGAGGAGCCCGGTGTCCTGGCCATTCCCAAACCCCAAACCCCATTCCCACCCCATTGTCCCCGCTGTCCCCTCACCATCTCCTCAAAGGAGCACTTCATGAGGGGCCTGGTGTCCTGGCCATTCCCAAATCCCCATTCCCACCCCATTGTCCCCATTGTCCCCTCACCGTCTCCTCAAACGAACACTTCATGAGGGGCCCGGTGTCCTGGCCATTCCCAAATCCCCATTCCCAAACCCCATTGTCCCCATTGTCCCCGCTGTCCCCTCACCGTCTCCTCAAAGGAGCACTTCATGAGGGGCCCGGTGTCCTGGCGGTTTCCATTCCCCATTCCCACCCCATTGTCCCCATTGTCCCCGCTGTCCCCTCACCGTCTCCTCGAAGGAACACTTCATGAGGGGCCCGGTGTCCTGGCGGTTGACGCCGTGCCGGGTGATGGCCATCAGGTGTCCCCTCGAGGTCATGGTGTCGCACAGCAGCGCCAGGTGCCGGTAGTTGACGTAGGAGCCGTCGAAGGAGATGACGTGGTAGAGCTCCCGCTCCAGCGCCTTCCGCACCGCCTCGATCCCCAGAACCTGCGGGAACACAAACCAAAATACAGGGGGTGGGAAATCCCCAAAATTCAGAAATCCACAGATCCCAAAATCCAGGGGGTGGGAAATCCCCAAAATTCAGAAATCCCAAAATCCGGGGGGTGAGAATTCTCAAAATCCCAAAATGGGGTGGGAATCTCCAAATCCCGAGAGTGGGAAATCCCCAAAATCCAGGAATCCACAAATCCCAAAATCCAGGGTGTGGGAAATCCCCAAAATCCAGGGGGTGGGAAATCCCCAAAATCCAGGGAGTGGGAAATCCCAAAATCCAGGAATCCAAAAATCCCAAAATCCAGGGAGTGGGAATCCCCAAAATCCAGGGATCCATGAGTCCCAAAATCTGGGGGTCCCATCACCTGGGGACTCAGGTGTCCCTCACACCCCAGTGTGTCCTCAGCCCAGGTGACTCACGGTGAAGATCCCCACCATGAGGATCCAGATGTTCCTCAAAACCCAACCCAGGTGTCCCTGTCCCAGGTGACTCACGGTGAAGATCCCCACCATGAGGACCATGATGTTCCTCAAACCCCAAACCAGGTGTCCCTCACACCCCATGTGACTCATGGAGATCTCCACCATGAGGACCCAGATGTTCCTCAAACCCCAAATCAGGTGTCGCAGCCCAGGTGACTCACGGTGAAGATCTCCATGATGTCAATGGAGATCATGCACCATGAGGACCCTCAAACCCCAGCCCAGGCGTCCCAGCCCAGGTGACTCATGGAGATCTCCACCATGAGCACCCAGATGTTCCTCAAACCCCAGCCCAGGTGTGTCCCAGCCCAGGTGACTCACGGTGAAGATCTCCATGATGTCAATGGAGATCATGCACCATGAGGACCCTCAAACCCCAGCCCAGGTGTGTCCCAGCCCAGGTGACTCATGGAGATCTCCACCATGAGCACCCAGATGTTCCTCAAACCCCAAACCAGGTGTGTCCCTCCCAGCCCAGGTGACTCACGGTGAAGATCTCCACGATGTCGTTGGACGTGGTGCGCACGGGGTCCACGTCCTTCTCGCTCAGCACCCGCATGAGGCTGACGCCGTCGGTCTCCAGGATCCACTCCTGGAGAGCCTTGAACTCCCCGTCCTCGGTGATGATGATCTTCTTCTTGTTGTCCGTCTGTGGCAGGTGCATGTACACCTGGGCAGGTGGGGACAGGTGTCACCACGGTGTCACCACGGGTGTCCCTGATCTTCTAAAGATCTTTTGGAACCACCTAAAAGTCTCCATGGAGAGCTCCTGATGCTCCTCAAGCTCCACCCGGGAGATCCTGAACCCTCAGAGCACCTGGTGGTACCCAAAGACCTTCCCAGGTGCCCACAGGTGTTACCAGGGAACATCCTGGACCTTCTAAAGGTCTCCTGGAACCTCCTAAAGGTCACCATGGTATCTCTGGGGACCTCCCATCCTTTCATGGATCCCTCCAGGTGTCCCCAAGCCCCCCCAGGTGTCCCCAAGCCCCCCAGGTGTCCCCACCTTGCTGATCTGCTCGATGCCCTGCAGGGTCATGTCCGTCAGCATGTTGGACTCGATGCAGCGCAGGAAGACGTCGTCGTCCATCTTGTCCACCACCTCCTCCTCCTGGGGACACGGCGGGGCACGGGTGAGGCCCAGGCCATGCCAGGTGTCCCCTGAGGTGTCCCCTGAGGTGTCCCCTGAGGTGGCCCCAGGTCCCCGCCCACCTCCTGCATCTTGTTCTCGTCGCTGTTCATGATGCGGATGCGCAGCACCAGCTTCTCGGCGTTGTCGTCGTTGAAGATGCAGTTGAGGTCGTCACCAAAGCCTGGCAGGGGGACACGGGGTGGGGACAGGGTCACCTCCGAGGTCACGGCACCCAAGGGACCGCGGGGGTGTCCTCAAGGATCTGCCAGAAACCACCAAAGCTCCTCCAGAACTCCTTGGAGAGCTCTCAGATGCCTTCAAGATCCTCAAAAAGTTCCTCAGATGCCATCAAACCTCCTCCAAGTCACCTCAAACCCCCTCCAGGATCCCTGAAAGCTGCTCAGACACCCTCAAACCTCATCCAGACCACCTCAAATCACCCTCAGGTATCTCAAAAGCTGCTCAGACGCCCTCAAACCTCATCCAGGTCACCTCAAACCTCCTCCAGGTCCCTCAGAAGTTGCTCAGACGCCCTCAGACCTCATCCAGGTCACCCCAAACTCCCTCCAGGTCGCCCAAAGACCCCCCAAACCCCTGCAGAACCCCCAAATGCTCCTCAGATGCCCTCAAAGCTCTTCCAGATCATCTCAAACCCCTCCCAAGTCCCCTAAAAGCTCCTCAGATGCCCTCAAACCTCATCCAGACCCTCTCAAACCACCTTCAAGCATCTTAAAAGCTCCTCAGATGCCTTCAAACCTCATCCAAGTCACCTCAAACCCTCTCCAGGACCCCTGAAAGCTGCTCAGATGCCCTCAAACCTCATCCAGACCACCTCAAATCACCCTCAGGTATCTCAAAAGCTGCTCAGACGCCCTCAAACCTCATCCAGGTCACCTCAAACCCCCTCCAGGTCCCCCAAAGACCCCGCAAACCCCTGCAGAACCCCCAAATGCTCCTCAGATGCCCTCAAACCTCATCCAGGTCACCCCAAACCCCCTCCAGGTCCCTCAGAAGTTGCTCAGATGCCCTCAAACTTCATCCAAGCCACCCCAAACCACCTTCAGGCATCTCAAAAGCCACTCAGACGGCCTCAAACCTCATCCAGGTCCCCCCAAACCCCCTCCAGGTCCCCCAAAGCCCCCCCAAAGCCGTGCCCACCCACCGGCGTTGATCTTCTCGGCGATCTGCTCCATGGTCAGCTTGCGGTCGGTCATGTGCTTGCGGTCGAGCTCGACGCGCAGCAGCCACGGCGAGATGCGGCTGACGTCGAAGTCGGGCATCTCGTAGTAGACGTTGACCCACTCCTGGTCCTCGGCCACCACCGTGCTCTGGGGGTTGGGGTCGTAGTAGATGGCGGTGTTGGCCGTCACCTTGCGCAGCGTGGTGTGCTCCAGGCGGCACAGGATGTCCTGGGGACATTGGGGACAGTCAGGGGACATTGGGGACAGTCAGGGGACATTGGGGACATGGAGAACATTGGGACAGTCAGGGGACATTGGGGACATGGTGGACATGGGGAGTGTGGTGTGCTCCAGGCGGCACAGGATGTCCTGGGGGCGTGGGGACAGTCAGGGGACACTGGGGACAGTCAGGGGACATGGTGGACATGGGGAGTATGGTGTGCTCCAGGCGGCACAGGATGTCCTGGGGACATTGGGGACAGTCAGGGGACATTGGGGACACGGAGAACATTGGGGACAGTCAGGGGACATTGGGGACATTGGGGACATTGGGGACACTGGGGACATTGGGGATATGGTGGACATGGGGAGTGTGGTGTGCTCCAGGATGTCCTGGGGATGTTGGGGACAGTCAGGGGACACTGGGGACACTGGGACATTGGGGACAGTCAGGGGACATTGGGGACATGGTGGACATGGTGGACATAGGGACATGGGGAGTGTGGTGTGCTCCAGGCGGCACAGGATGTCCTGGGGACGTTGGGGACAGTCAGGGGACATTGGGGACACTGGGGACAAGTCAAAGGACACTGGAGACATGGAGAACATTGGGGACAGTCAGGGGACATGGTGGACATGGGGGACAGTCAGTGGACAGAGGGACATTGGGGACACTGGGGACATGGGGACACTGGGTGTGGTGGCACAGGAACAGGGACATGGGAACATGGAAGACATGGGGACACAGAAGGGACACAAAGCCATGGAGCCACCACAGGGCTGTGGGGACAAGGAGGTCACACAAACCCACAGGGCCACCACAGGGCCACCAACCCACGGGGCCACCATGGGGCCACCAACCCACGGGGCCACCATGGGGACACAAACCCATGGGGCCACCACAGGGACACGGAGCCACCGCAGGGCTGTGGGGACAAGGAGGTCACACAAACCCACGGGGCCACCATGGGGACACAAAGCCACAGGGCCACGAAGCCACGGAGCCACCACAGGGCTGTGGGGACAAGGAGGTCACACAAACCCACGGGGCCACCACAGGGCCACCATGGGCCCACCAACCCACGAGGCCACCACAGGGCCACCATGGGGACACAAACCCACGGGGCCACCACAGGGACACAAACCCATGGAGCCACCACAGGGCTGTGGGGACACAACCCCACGGGGCCACCCCCCAGCCCAGCCCAGCCCATCTGCTGTCCCCAGCGTGTCCCCCGGTGCCACCTTGGCGCGCTCGGCGTCGCGGGCGCTCTGGCCCAGCAGGAACACGGTGAGCGACGGCGTCTTGGGCTTCTTGGAGATGTTGATGAGCTCCTTGAGGCGGGGCACGCCCAGCGTGACGTTCTTGGCCGACACCCCCGCGTAGTGGAAGGTGTTGAGGGTCATCTGCGTGGCCGGCTCGCCCAGGGACTGCGCGGCCAGCGCGCCCACCATCTCCCCAGGGTGGGCCTGAGGGGACACGGGGACAGGAGAGCGTCACCAAACCCCACGGTGACCCTGTGACCCCAAACCATCTCCCCAGGGTGGGCCTGAGGGGACACGGGGACAGGAGAGCGTCACCAAACCCCACAGGGACCCCAAACCATCTCCCCAGGGTGGGCCTGAGGGGACACGGGGACAGGAGAGCGTCACCAAACCCCACAGGGACCCCAAACCATCTCCCCAGGGTGGGCCTGAGGGGACACGGGGACAGGGAGCGTCACCAAACCCCACAGTGACCCCAAACCATCCAGAGTGACCCCCAACCATCCACAGTGACCCCAAACCATCCACAGCGACCCCAAACCATCTCCCCAGGGTGGGCCTGAGGGGACACGGGGACAGGAGAGCGTCACCAAACCCCACTGGGACCCCAAACCATCTCCCCAGGGTGGGCTTGAGGGGACACGGGGACAGGAGAGCGTCACCAAACCCCAGGGTGACCCCAAACCATCCAGAGTGACCCCAAACCATCTCCCCAGGGTGGGCTTGAGGGGACAGCAGTGTCACAGTGGGGTCACCAAAGCCCAGAGTGACCCCAAACCCCCCACTCACAATGGCCTGGTTGAATTTGGACTCGATCTCGCCCAGCAGCCAACCCAGGGCACCTCCAGAAATGATCCCAAACCCTGACCCCAAACCCCCCTAAGATAACCCCAAACTCAACCAAAACCCCAGGAATGACCCCAAACCCCCCGGGAATGATCCCAATTCCCCACTCACGATGGCCTGGTTGAACTTGGACTCCATCTCGCCCAGCAGCCAACCCAAGGCACCTCCAGATCTGACCCCAAACCCTGACCCTAAACCCAACCAAAACCCTCCAGAATGACCCCAAATCCCCCAGGAATGATCCCAAACCCCCCAGGAATGACCCCAAAGATGACCCCAAACCCCCCACTCACGATGGCCTGGTTGAACTTGGACTCCATCTCGCCCAGCAGCCAACCCAAGGTACCCCAAACCCTGACCCCAAACCCTGACCCCAAACCCCCAAACACTGACCCCAAACCCACCCAAACCCCCCAAACACTGACCCCAAACCCCCTCAAATCCCCCAAAGATGACCCCAAACCCCCCAGGAATGATCCTAAACCCCCCAAATCCCCACTCATGATGGCCTGGTTGAACTTGGACTCCATCTCGCCCAGCAGCCAACCCAGGGCACCTCCAGATCTGACCCCAAACCCTGATCCTAAACCCAACCAAAACCCTCCAGAATGACCCCAAATCCCCTGGAAATGACCCCAAACCCCCCAATTCCCCACTCACGATGGCCTGGTTGAACTTGGACTCGATCTCGCCCAGCAGCCAGTCGAAGGTAACCCAAACACTGACCCCAAACCCACCCAAACCCCCCAAACACTGACCCCAAACCCTGACCCCAAACCCTCCACAATGACCCCAAACCCCCCGGAAATGACCCCAAACCCCCCAGGAATGACCCCAATTCCCCACTCACGATGGCCTGGTTGAACTTGGACTCGATCTCGCCCAGCAGCCAGTCGAAGGTAACCCAAACCCTGACCCCAAACCCTGACCCCAAACCCCCAAACCCTGACCCCAAACCCACCCAAACCCCCCAAAGATGACCCCAAACCCCCCAAAGCCCCACTCACGATGGCCTGGTTGAACTTGGACTCGATCTCGCCCAGCAGCCAGTCGAAGGCCTCCCCGCTGAGCCGGAACTCCTCCACCATGCGGCGGCTGCAGAGCGTGGAGCGCAGGTGGATGTTGAAGAGCAGCGTCGCGTTCTCCTGCGCCTGCCGGCTCAGAGGGTCCTCCCCGTTGACGATCACCAGCTTGCGGCTCAGCTCCTTCACCCCTGAGGGGACAGCGCGGTCACACGGGGGGTCCTGAGGGTGGCCAGGACCTCCCTGGGGGTCCTCAAAGTCATCACAGCTTCCTGAGGAACCTTCAGAGCATCTCCAAACCCATCACAGCTTCCTGAGGAACCTTCCAGAGCATCTCCAACCCCATCACAGCTTCCTGAGGGACCCAAGGAGCTCCAGAACCTTCCTGAGGGACCCCAAACCCATCACAGCTTCCTGAGGAACCTTCCAGACCATCCCCAAACTCATCACAGCTTCCTGAGGAACTCAAAAGATCTCCAGAACCTTCCTGTGGGACTCAAAGATCTCCAAAACGCTCCTGAGGAACCTTCCTGGGGGTCCTCAAACCCATCACAGCTTCCTGAGGGACTCAAGGATCTCCAAAATGCTCCTGAGGAACTCAAGGATCTCCAGAACCTTCCTGAGGGACCCCAAATCCATCACAGCTTCCTGAGGGACTCAAAGATCTCCAAAATGCTCCTGAGGAACCTCCAGACCATCTCCAAACCCATCACAGCTTCCTGAGGGACTCAAGGATCTCCAAAACCTTCCTGAGAGACTCAAAGATCTCCAGAACCTTCCTGGGGGACCCCAAACCTATCACAGCTTCCTGAGGAACCTTCCAGACCATCTCCAACCCCATCACAGCTTCCTGAGGGACTCAAGGATCTCCAGAACCTTCCTGAGGGACTCAAGGACCTCTAAAACTTTCCTGAGGGACCCCAATCCCATCACAGCTTCCTGAGGCACTCAAGGATCTCCAAAATGCTCCTGAGGGACTCAAGGATCTCCAAAATGCTCCTGAGGAACCTTCCTGAGGGACCCCAAACCCATCACAGCTTCCTGAGGGACTCAAAAGATCTCCAGAACCTTCCTGGGGGACTCAAGGAGCTCCAGAACCTTCTTGAAGGACTCAAGGAGCTCCAGAACCTTCCTGAGGGACTCAAGGACCTCCAGAACTTTCCTGAGGGACTCAAGGAGCTCCAGAACCTTCTTGAAGGACCCAAGGAGCTCCAGAACCTTCCTGAGGGACCCCAAACCCATCACAGCTTCCTGAGGGACTCAAGGAGCTCCAGAACCTTCTTGAAGGACTCAAGGAGCTCCAGAACCTTCATGAGGGGCCCCAGCAGGGCCAGGCCCCACTCACCCTCCACCACCTTGACCGGGTGCAGGTCCGAGGGCAGCCGGGAGTTGATGTGGAAAATCTTCTGCGCGTTCCAGATCATGCGGAGCAGGTTACAGGGGAGCACCACCTGTGGGGACAGGAGCCCCAAAAATGGGAAAAGAACCCCAAAAATGGGGCCAGAAACCCAAAAATGGGGGAAGAACCCCATAAAATGGGAAAAAGAACCCCAAAAACAGGCAAAGAACCCCAAAAATGGGGGAAAAAGCCCAAAAATGGGGAAAGAACCCCAAAAACGGGAAAAGAACCCCAAAAATGGGGAAAGAACCCCGAAAACAGGGCCAGAAACCCAAAAATGAAGCCAGAAACCCAAAAACAGGGTCAGGACCCCAAAAACAGGGAAAGAACCCCAAAAAATGGGAAAAGAACCTCAAAAACGAGGTCAGGACCCCAAAAATGGGGGAAGAAACCCAAAAATGGGAAAAGAACCCCCAAAAACAGAGTCAGGACCCCAAAAACGGGAAAATAACCCCAGAAATGGGAAAAGTACCCCAAAAACGGGGTCAGGACCCCAAAAATAGGGAAAGAACCCCAAAAATGGGGGGGAAGAACCCCCAAAATGGGGCACCTGAGTTGGATTTTGGGGTGTCCTGGTTGGATTTCAAGGAGGTTTTGGGATGTCCTTGGTGCAATTTGGGGTTTTGGGGTATCTGGGTGGGGTTTTGGTGGATCTCAGTGGGGTTTTGGGGGATCTCAGTGGGGTTTTGGGGGATCTCAGATGAGTTTTGGGGGATCTCAGTGGGGTTTTGGGGGATCTCAGATGAGTTTTGGGGTATCTCGATGGGGTTTTGGTGGATCTCAGTGGGGTTTTGGTGGATCTCAGTGGGGTTTTGGGGTATCTCGATGGGGTTTTGGGGTATCTCAGTTGGGTTTTGGTGGATCTCAGTGGGGTTTTGGGGTATCTCAGTTGGGTTTTGGGGTATCTCGATGGGGTTTTGGTGGATCTCGATGGGGTTTTGGTGGATCTCAGTTGGGTTTTGGTGGATCTCAGTTGGGTTTTGGTGGATCTCAGTGGGGTTTTGGGGGATCTCAGTGGGGTTTGGTGGATCTCAGTTGGGTTTTGGTGGATCTCAGTTGGGTTTTGGTGGATCTCAGTGGGGTTTTGGTGGATCTCAGTGGGGTTTTGAGGGATCTCAGTGGGGTTTTGAGGGATCTCAGTGGGGTTTTGAGGGATCTCAGTTGGGTTTTGAGGGATCTCAGTTGGGTTTGGTGGATCTCAGTGGGGTTTTGGTGGATCTCAGTTGGGTTTTGAGGGATCTCAGTTGGGTTTGGTGGATCTCAGTTGGGTTTTGAGGGATCTCAGTTGGGTTTGGTGGATCTCAGTGGGGTTTTGGTGCGCCCCGGGTGTTTCTGGGGTGGGTTTTGGTGTCACCTTGCTGTCCCCGGTGGGGAAGATGACCCTGAGGACCTCCCTGTCCTCGCGCATGCGGTCGAACTCGCGCTCCAGCTCGTTCTGGATGTGGGCGTTGGACAGGATGTCCTTGACCAGCTCCTCCTGCAGCGTCCGGCGCAGCGCCCGCTCATTGGTGTAGTCAAACTTGAACCTGGTGGGACACGGGGACACCTCAGGGACACCCAGGGGACATCAAAGGGGACACATCTCCAGGGCAGCCTGGACGGGGCTTGGGGACACCAAAAATGTTGGTCCAGGTCGGGTAGGAGAAGGTTGAGGACACCAAAATGTGACCAAAGTTTGGGAGGAGAAGGTTGGGGACACCAAGGTGGGTCCTGGTTTGGGGTGGAAGAGGTTGGGGACACCAAGGTGGGTCCTGGTTTGGGGTGGAAGAGGTTGGGGACATCAAAATGTCACCGAGGTTGGGCTGGAGCCCAAAATGTCCCCAACTTCTGGAAGGAGCCACTTGGGGACATCAAGATGGGTCTGAAACCTTGGAAGGAGCCACCTGAAGACCCCAACTCCCATTTGAAGACCTCAAAATGTCCCCGACTCCTTTGAAGACCCCAAGATGTCCCCAACTCCTTTGAAGACCCCAAGATGTCCCCAACTCCCATTTGAAGACCTCAAGATGTCCCCAACTCCTTTGAGAACCTAAAGGTGTCCCCAACTCCCATTTGAAGACCCCAAGATGTCCCCACCTCCCATTTGAAGACCCCAAGATGTCTCCAACTCTTTTGAAGACCTCAAGATGTCCCCAACTCCTTTGAAGACCTCAAGGTGTCCCCAACTCCCAGAACGACCCCACCCCTGGCCACGCCCTGCCCTTGGCCATGTCCCCGCTGTCCCACCCCTGGTCCTCACTTCTTCTCGAAGGCCTTGTTGGAGGGTTTGAGGGTGGCCAGGTTCTGGAACTCTTGGGGACCTCAAGATGGGTCTGAAACCTTGGAAGGAGCCACCTGAAGACCCCAACTCCCATTTGAAGACCCCAAGATGTCCCCAACTCCTTTGAGAACCTCAAAATGTCCCCAACTCCTTTGAAGACCCCAAGATGTCCCCAACTCCTTTGAACACCTCAAGATGTCCCCAACTCCTTTGAGAACCTAAAGGTGTCCCCAACTCCCATTTGAAGACCCCAAGATGTCCCCAACTCCTCTGAAGACCCCAAGATGTCCCCAACTCCTTTGAAGACCCCAAGATGTCCCCAACTCCCATGTGAAGACCTCAAGATGTCCCCAACTCCCATTTGAAGACCCCAAGATGTCCCCAACTCCTTTGAAGACCTCAAGGTGTCCCCAACTCCTCTGAAGACCTCAAGATGTCCCCAACTCCCAGAACGACCCCACCCCTGGCCACGCCCTGCCCTTGGCCATGTCCCCGTTGTCCCGCCCCTGGTCCTCACTTCTTCTCGAAGGCCTTGTTGGAGGCTTTGAGGGTGGCCAGGTTCTGGAACTCTTGGGGACATCAAGATGGGTCTGAAACCTTGGAAGGAGCCACCTGAAGACCCCAACTCCCATTTGAAGACCTCAAGATGTCCCCAACTCTTTTGAAGACCTCAAGATGTCCCCAAGTCCACTGAAGACCCCAAGATGTCCCCAACTCCTTTGAACACCTCAAGGTGTCCCCAACTCCCATTTGAAGACCTCAAGATGTCCCCAACTCCTTTGAACACCCCAAGATGTCCCCAACTCCTTTGAACACCTCAAAATGTCCCCAACTCCTTTGAAGACCTCAAGATGTCCCCAAGTCCTTTGAGAACCTCAAGATGTCCCCAACTCCCATTTGAAGACCTCAAGATGTCCCCAACTCCTTTGAGAACCTAAAGGTGTCCCCAACTCCCATTTGAAGACCCCAAGATGTCCCCACCTCCCATTTGAAGATCTCAAGATGTCTCCAACTCCTTTGAAGACCTCAAGGTGTCCCCACCTCCCATTTGAAGATCTCAAGACGTCCCCAACTCCTCTGAAGACCCCAAGATGTCCCCAACTCCTTTGAAGACCTCAAGGTGTCCCCAACTTCCATTTGAAGACCTCAAGATGTCCCCAACTCCTTTGAAGACCCCAAGGTGTCCCCAACTCCCAGAACGACCCCACCCCTGACCATGCCCTGCCCTTGGCCATGTCCCCGCTGTCCCACCCCTGGTCCTCACTTCTTCTCGAAGGCCTTGTTGGAGGCTTTGAGGGTGGCCAGGTTCTGGAACTCTTGGGGACCTCAAGATGGGTCTGAAACCTTGGAAGGAGCCACCTGAAGACCCCAACTCCCATTTGAAGACCTCAAGACGTCCCCAACTCCTTTGAAGACCTCAAGATGTCCCCAACTCCCATCTGAAGACCCCAAGATGTCCCCAACTCCTTTCAAGACCCCAAGGTGTCCCCACCTCCCATTTGAAGACCTCAAGGTGTCCCCAACTCCTTTGAAGACCTCAAGATGTCCCCAACTCCTTTGAAGACCCCAAGGTGCCCCCAACTTCCATTTGAAGACCTCAAGGTGCCCCCAACTCCCATTTGAAGACCCCAAGATGTCCCCAACTCCTTTGAACACCTCAAGATGTCCCCAACTCCTCTGAAGACCCCAAGGTGTCCCCAACTCCTTTGATGACCCCAAAATGTCCTCAACTCCCATTTGAAGACCCCAAGGTGTCCCCAACTCCTATGAAGACCCCAAGATGTCCCCAACTCCTTTGAAGACCCCAAGGTGTCCCCAACTCCTTTGAAGACCCCAAGATGTCCCCAACTCCCATTTGAAGACCCCAAGATGTCCCCAACTCCTCTGAACACCTCAAAATGTCCCCAACTCCTCTGAAGACCTCAAGATGTCCCCAACTCCCATTTGAAGACCTCAAGATGTCCCCAACTCCCAGAACGACCCCACCCCTGGCCACGCCCTGCCCTTGGCCATGTCCCCGCTGTCCCACCCCTGGTCCTCACTTCTTCTCGAAGGCCTTGTTGGAGGGTTTGAGGGTGGCCAGGTTCTGGAACTCGACGCTCTCCCCGGCCAGCCCGTCCTCGCCGTAGCGCAGCTGCACCACCTGGTTGATGGAGTTCCTGACCGTGGCGTCGTACTTGACCATCACCGACTCCATGGACTTGATCAGGCGCCGCTGGATGTACCCTGAGGGGTGGGAGGGGTCCTTGGAGGCATCTGGGATGGGGTTGGGGGTCTCCAGGAGCCATCTGGGGAGGGTTTGGAGGCATCTGGGCAGGGTTTGGGGATTCTGGAGGCATCTGGGGAGGGTTTGGAGGCATCTAGGGAGGGTTTGGGGCTCCTGGAGGCATCTGGGGAGGGTTTGGGGCTCCTGGAGGCATCTGGGGAACGTTTGGGGCTCCTGGAGGCATCTGGGGAGAGTTTGGAGGCATCTGGGGAGGGTTTGGGGTTCTCTGAGGCATCTGGGGAGGGTTTGGAGGCATCTGGGGAGGGTTTGGGGCTCCTGGAGGTCCCTAGGAGGTATCTGGGATGGGGTTGGGGTCTTCAAAAGGCATCTGAGGAGGGTTTGAGGATCCTGGAGCCATCTGGGGAGGGTTTGGGGATGCTGGAGGCATCTAGGGAGGGTTTGGGGTCTCCAGAGGGCATCTGGAGAGGGTTTAGGGTCTCCTGGAGGTTTCCAGAAGGCATCTAGGGAGGGTTTGGGATCTCCAGGAGACATCTAGGGAGGGTTTGGGATCTCCAGGAGGCATCTAGGGAGGGTTTGGGTCTCCAGGAGCCATCTAGGGAGGGTTTGGGATCTCCAGGAGCCATCTAGGGAGGGTTTAGGAGATCCAGGAGCCATCTAGGGAGGGTTTGGAGATCCTGGAGACATCTAGGGAGGATTTGGGATCTCCAGGAGGCATCTAGGGAGGGTTTGGAGATCCTGGAGGCATCTGGGGAGGGTTTGAGGATCCTGGAGGCATCTGGGGAGGGTTTGAGGATCCTGGAGGCATCTGGGGAGGGTTTGGAGATCCTGGAGACATCTGGGGAGGGTTTGGGGATGCTGGAGGCATCTAGGGAGGGTTTGGGATCTCCAGGAGCCATCTAGGGAGGGTTTGGAGATCCAGGAGCCATCTGGGGAGGGTTTGGGATCTCCAGGAGCCATCTAGGGAGGGTTTGATCCCCTCAGCATTTCCACTCTGGCATTTTTGGTTTCCTGAAGATCCCTTGGGTTGAAGTTTTGGGTTCCCACCAGCCCCACGGGACATCCTGGGGACACTGACCGGTCTCGGCCGTTTTGACGGCCGTGTCGATGAGGCCCTCTCGGCCACCCATGGCGTGGAAGAAGAACTCGGTGGGCGTGAGGCCGGCCAGGTAGGAGTTCTCCACGAAGCCGCGGCTCTCGGGGCCGTAGTCGTCCTTGATGAAGTGCGGCAGCGTCCGGTGCTTGAAGCCGAACGGGATCCGCTTGCCCTCCACGTTCTGCTGTCCCACCACCGCGATCACCTGAGGGGACAGCGGGTGGGGACACGACTCAAAATCGACTCAGGGAGCAAGAAAATCCCAAAAGAACTCCATGGGAATCCAAAGGAACCACCCAAAAGTCCATGAGATCCTCCAGGAACTGCTCCAAGCCCCATGAGATCCTTCAGGAACCGCCACAAACCCCATGAGATCCTCCAGGAACCACCACAAACCTCCTGAGATCCTCCAGGAACCACCTCAAACCTCCTGAGATCCTCCAGGAACCACCCAAAAGTCCATGAGATCCTCCAGGAACTGCTCCAAACCCCATGAGATCCTTCAGGAACCACCACAAACCCCATGAGATCCTTCAGGAACCACCACAAACCCCATGAGATCCTCCAGGAACTGCTCCAAACCCCATGAGATCCTGCAGGAACCACCACAAACCCCCGAGATGCTCCAGGAACTGCCTCAAACCCTCTGAGATCGTCAAGGAACTGCCCCAAACCTCCTGAGATCCTCCAGGAACTGCTCCAAACTCCATGAGATCCTCCAGGAACTTCCCTAAACTTCATGAGGTTCTCCAGAAATATCTTAAACCTTCTGAGATCCTCCAGGAACCACCTCAAACCTCCTGAGATCCTCCAGGAACCACCTCAAACCTCCTGAGATCCAAAGGAACCACCTCAAACCCCATGAGATCCTCCAAGAACTGCCCCAAACCTCCTGAGATCCTCCAGGAACCACCTCAAACCCCATGAGATCCTCCAGGAACCACCTCAAACCCCATGAGATCCTCCAGGAACTGCTCAAATCCCATGAGATTCTCCAAGAACTGCTCCAAACTCCCTGAGATCCTCCAAGAACCACCTCAAACCCCATGAGATCCTCCAAGGACCGCCACAAACCCTCTGAGATCCTCCAAGAACTGCTCCAAACCTCCTGAGATGCTGCAGGAACCACCTCAAACCCCATGAGATCCTCCAGGAACTGCCCCAAACCCTCTGAGATCCTCGAGGAACCACCTCAAACCTCTTGAGGTTCTGCAGGAACCACCTCAAGCCCCCTGAGATCCTCCAGAAACTGCTCAAACCCCCTGAGATCCTCCAGAAACTGCTCAAACCCCCTGAGATCCTCCAAGAACCACCCAAAACCCCACCCAGAAGCCCCCCAAGACCTTCTGGAGCCCCCCAAGACCTTCTGGAGCCCCCCCAAACCTGGGAGATGTTGATCTTGGAGCCCTTGGCCCCCGAGACCACCATGGACTTGAAGTTGTTGTACTCGGACAGGGACTTCTGGGCAGAGGAGCCGGTCTTGTCACGGGCGTCGTTGAGGATCCGGTTCACCTGGTTCTCGAAGGTCTGGCGCAAGGTGTTGCCCGGGGTGGGCTCCAGCTCGTTGTTGTGGGCCTTCTCGATCACCTGGAGATGCCAAAAGCCACCCCAGAATGGTCACCGGGCTGTCCTGAATCCTCCTGGTGGCCAAAACCAGCTGAGAACTTCAAAAAAGCCCAAAAACTCCACAGGAACCACCCAGAAACCTCGTGAGATCCTCCAGGAACCACCCAAAACCTCATGAGATCCTCCAGGAACCACCAGAAACCCCCTGAGATCCTCCAGGAACTGACCCAAACCCCTTGAGATCCTCCAGGAACCAACCAAAACCTGCTGAGATCCTCCAGGAACCAACCAAAACCTGCTGAGATCCTCCAGGAACCACCCCAAATACCACATGGAGCACCCCAAGACCTTTTGGAACCTCCTGGTGCCCAAAACCATCTCAAGAACCTCAAAAAAACCCCAAAAAACTCCACAGGAACCACCAGAAACCTCATGAGATCCTCCAGGAACTGCCCCAAACCCCTTGAGATCCTCCAGGAACCAACCAAAACCTGCTGAGATCCTCCAGGAACCACCTCAAATCCAATAAGGAGCACCCCAAGACCTTTTGGAACCCCACAAACCTGGGAGATGTTGGTCTTGGACCTCCTGGTGCCCAAAACTACCTGAGAACCTCAAAAAAACCCAAAAAACTCCACAGCAACCTCCAGGAACTGCCCCAAACCCCCTGAGATCCTTCAGGAACTGCCCCAAACCCCCTGAGATCCTTCAGGAACTGCCCCAAACCCCCTGAGATCCTGCAGGAACCACCCTGAACCTCCTGAGATGCTGCAGGAACCTCCCCAAACCCCCCTGAGATCCTGCAGGAACCACCCTGAACCTCCTGAGATCCTTCAGGAACCATCCTGAACCTCCTGAGATGCTGCAGGAACCTCCCCAAGCCCCACCTCGATGACGTCCTGCTTGGCCTTCTTGATGGTGTTCTGGATGTCCTGGTAGGTCTTGGCGTCGGCGATGGAGTCCCCGATGCCGATGGTGTGACCTGGAGGGGACATTTGGGGTTCAGGGCTCCACCAAGGTGGGATCTGAGAAGGTCCCCGGGTGACCAAACCCCCCTGAGATGCCACCAAGAAGGTCCCCAGCCCCACCAGGTCCCTTCAGTCCCAAAATCAGAGTCCAAGAACCACCAGGACCTCAAGAACGAGGTCCAAGAGGCCCAGAGCTCCACCAAGTTGGGATCTCAGAAGATCCCAAGATGACCAAACCCCCCTGAGATGGCACCAGGAAGGTCCCAGCCCCAGCAGCACGCTGACCCTCGATGAGCAGCCAGTTGTTGATGACGGTCTGGATGTTGCTGTAGAAGAGGCGCGTGGTGTCGTGGCCCATCTCCAGGTAGGAGATGTGCACCAGGGACCCGGCCGAGGTCCCCAGGGACTTCTTGCAGAGGATGCCCATGATGAGCTCCCCGTTCTCCACGATCACCTGGGGATGTCCAAGGAATCAGGTCAGGACCTCCAAGATCCAAAATAAAAATCCCAAAACTCACCTGGAGCAACCCAAAACCCACCCCAGGTCATCTCAAAGTCTACAAAGTCCTCCTAGACCAGAGCAAGTCCCACCAAAGCTCCCTCAGATCCCACCAAAGGCCCCTCAGATCCCACCAAAACCCCACCAAACCACCCCAAACTCCCTCAGATCCCACCAAAGGCCCATCAAACCAATCAAAGCTGCCTCAGATCCCACCAAAGCCCCCTCAGATCCCACCAAAGCCCCATCAAACCACCCCAAACTCCCTCAGATCCCACCAAAGCCCCCTCAGATCCCACCAAAGCCCCCTCAGATCCCATCAAAGCCCCATCAAACCAACCAAAGCTCCTCAGATCCCACCAAAACCCCATCAAACCAACCAAAGCTCCTCAGATCCCACCAAAGGCCCCTGAGATCCCACCAAAGGCCCCTCAGATCCCACCAAAACCCCATCAAACCACCCCAAACTCCCTCAGATCCCACCAAAGCCCCATCAAACCAACCAAAGCTCCCTCAGATCCCACCAAAGCCCCATCAAACCACCCCAAACTCCCTCAGATCCCACCAAAGCCCCACCAAACCAACCAAAGCTCCCTCAGATCCCACCAAAACCCCACCAAGCCAAGCAAAGCTCCCTCAGATCCCACCAAAGCCCCCTCAGATCCCACCAAAGCCCCATCAAACCACCCCAAAGCCCCCTCAGATCCCACCAAAGCCCCACCAAACCAACCAAAGCCCCCTCAGATCCCACCAAAACCCCACCAAACCACCCCAAAGCCCCCTCAGATCCCACCAAGCCGCCCTGGAGCTCCTGCCAGGCCCCACCTTGGTGTCCCCGGGCGAGATGTGCTTGTAGGGGCCGCTGTCCTCGTCGTCGGGGTGGGTGCTGTGGGTGCGGATGCAGTTGATGTGGCCAGGGATGATCAGGGAGAAGATCTGCTTGCCTGTCCAGAGCGGCCGCGGCTTCAGGATGGCCGGCTGGGGCACCTTCCCGTCCCACGTGGACAGGAACATCAGCAGGTTCATCACCTCGCCCTGAGGGACACCCCAAAACTGTCATCAATGCAGGAGAACACCATGGAGAACCCAAAATACCTCAAAGATGTCCCAAACCTGCCCAAAATCCCTGTCCCACGTGGACAGGAACATCAGGAGGTTCCATCAGCTCACCTTGAGGGACACCCCAAAACTGTCACTAATGAAAGAAAAACCAACCGAGAACCCAAAATACCTCAAAGATGTCCCAAACCCACCCAAAATCCCTGTCCCACATGGACAGGAACATCAGGAGAACCCAAAACATCCTAAAAATGCCCCAAAATCTCCTTCAGGATGGATGGGTGGGGCACCTTCCCGTCCCACATGGACAGGAACATCAGGAGGTTCCATCACCTCGCCCTGAGGGACATCTCAAAGATGTCATCAATCTAGGAGAACACCATGGAGAACCCAAAATACCTCAAAGATGTCCCAAACCTGCCCAAAATCCCCGTCCCACGTGGACAGGAACATCAGCAGGTTCATCACCTCACCTTGAAGGACACCCCAAAACTGTCATCAATCCAGGAGAACACCATGGAGAACCCAAAATACCTCAAAGATGTCCCAAACCCGCCCAAAATCCCCGTCCCACATGGACAGGAACATCAGCAGGTTCATCACCTCACCTTGAAGGACACCCCAAAACTGTCACTAATCAAAGAAAAACCCACAGAGAACCCAAAATACCTCAAAGATGTCCCAAACCTGCCCAAAATCCCCGTCCCACGTGGACAGGAACATCAGGAGGTTCCATCACCTCACCTTGAAGGACACCCCAAAACTGTCACTAATCAAAGAAAAACCCATGGAGAACCCAAAATACCTCAAAGATGTCCCAAACCTGCCCAAAATCCCCGTCCCACATGGACAGGAACATCAGCAGGTTCCATCACCTCGCCCTGAGGGACACCCCAAAACTGTCATCAATCCAGGAGAACCCACAGAGAACCCAAAATACCTCAAAGATGTCCCAAACCTGCCCAAAATCCCCATCCCACATGGACAGGAACATCAGCAGGTTCCATCACCTGACCCTGAGGGACATCTCAAAGATGTCATCCATCAAGAAAACCCCACAGAGATCCCAAAACATCCTGGAAGTCCCCAAAATCGCCCCGAACCAGACCCTCTCAGGAGAGATGTCCCTCTTGGTGACCTTGTCCATGGCCGTCAGCGTGTCCAACTCAACGGCACCAGAAACCACCCCAAAACCACCAGAAATCACCTCAAAACCACCAGAAATTATCTCAAACCACCCCAAACCAACCCTAAATCCCCTCAAACCAACTCCAAACTCCAAGATGGCCCCAAACGGACCCTCTCGAGGAACACGTCCCTCTTGGATACCTTGTCCATGGCCATCAGCGTGTCCCACCTCAAACACCTGCCCTAAAACCCCTCAAACCACCCCAAAACCACCATGAATGACCTCAAACCACCTCAAACCAACTCCAAACTCCAAGATGGCCCCATATGGACCCTCTCGAGGAACCCGTCCCTCTCGGTGACCTTGTCCATGGTCATCAACGTGTCCCACCTCAAACCAACCCTAAATGACCTCAAACCATCCCAAAACCACCATAAATCACCATAAACCACCTCAAACCACCCCAAAACCACCATAAATGACCTCAAACCACCTCAAACCAACCCTAAACCACCCCAACTCCTCCTCAAAGCCCCAAGATGACCCTGAGGTGGCCCCAGGACGGACCCTCTCGAGGAAGATGTCCCTCTTGGTGAACTTGTCCATGACCATCAGCGTGTCCCACCTCAAACATCTGCCCTAAAACCCCTCAAACCACCATGAATGACCTCAAACCACCCCAAAACCACCATGAATGACCTCAAACCACCCCAACTCCTCCTCAAACCCCCAAGATGGCCCCAGATGGACCCTCTTGAGGAACACGTCCCTCATGGTGACCTTGTCCATGGCCATCAGCATGTCCCACCTCAAACATCTGCCCTAAAACCCCTCAAACCACCCCAAAACCACCATGAATGACCTCAAACCACCCCAGCTCCTCCTCAAACCCCAAGATGACCCCGAGGTGGCCCCAGGACGGACCCTCTCGAGGAACACGTCCCTCTTGGTGAACTTGTCCATGGCCATCAGCGTGTCCCACCTCAAACACCTGCCCTAAAACCCCTCAAACCACCATAAATCACCTCAAACCACCCCAAAACCACCATGAATCACCTCAAACCACCCCAAACCACCATAAATGACCTCAAACCACCCCAGCTCCTCCTCAAACCCCCAGGATGACCCCGAGGTGGCCCCAGGACGGACCCTCTCGAGGAAGACGTCCCTCTTGGTGAACTTGCGCACGGCCGTCAGCGTGTCCTGCACGATGCCCATGACGGGCCGGTTGCTCTGGGGGGTGACGATCATCCTGGGCACCATGGCCAGCTCCTGGATCTCCGCCCGCGTCTCCAGAGACTGCGGCAGGTGCAGGTTCATCTCATCGCCGTCAAAGTCGGCGTTGTAGGGAGTGGTGACACTGAGGGGACATTGGGGACATCATGGGGACATCTGGGATCTCAGGAACATTGGGGACATCTGGGATCTCAGGGACACTGGGGACACGGGGACATTGGGGACATTGTGGTGACATGGGGCAGGTTCATCTTGTTGCCGTCAAAGTCGGCGTTGTAGGGAGTGGTGACGCTGAGGGGACATCGGGGACATCATGGGGACATTGGGGACATGGCAGGGACATGGGGCAGGTTCATCTCGTCGCGTTGTAGGGCGTGGTGACACTGAGGGGACATTGGGGACATTGGGGACATCATGGATCTCAGGGACACTGGGGACACTGGGACATCATGGGGACATGGGGCAGGTTCATCTCATCGCCGTCAAAGTCGGCGTTGTAGGGCGTGGTGACACTGTGGGGACATCATGGGGACATTGGGGACATCTGGGATCTCAGGGACATTGGGGACATGGGGACATTGGGGACATTGTGGGGACATTGGGGCAGGTTCATCTTGTCGCCGTCAAAGTCGGTGTTGTAGGAAGTGGTGACGCTGAGGGGACATCGGGGACATTGGGGACATCTGGGATCTCAGGGACATTGGGGACATCATGGGGACATTAGGGACACTGGGACATCATGGGGACATTGGAGACATCTGGGATCTCAGGGACATTGGGGACACGGGGACATTGGGGACATCGTGGGGACATGGGGCAGGTTCATCTCGTCACCGTCAAAGTCGGCGTTGTAGGGAGTGGTGACACTGTGGGGACATCAGGGACATCATGGGGACATCATGGATCTCAGGGACATTGGGGACACGGGGACATTGGGGACATGGCAGGGACATGGGGCAGGTTCATCCCATTGCCGTCAAAGTTGACGTTGTAGGGTGTGGTGACACTGAGGGGACATCATGGGGACATCATGGGGACATCAGGGATCTCAGGGACATGGAGGACATGGGGACACGGGGGACATCATGGGGACATTGGGGACACGGGGACATTGGGGACATCGTGGGGACATGGGGCAGGTTCATCTCGTCGCCATCAAAGTCAGCAATGTTGGGCGTGGTGACGCTGAGGGGACATTGGGGACATCATGGGGACATCGGGGACACACCAAGGATGGATTCATCTCACCACACAAGGTGGACCAGGGCAGGATTTGGGGTTGATTTTGGGTTAATTTTGGGGTTAATTTTGGGGTTAATTTTGGGGTTTTTGGGGTGCTTCACCTCAGGTTCAGACGGAAGGTGGACCAGGGCAGGATTTGGGGTTAATTCTGGGGTTAATTTTGGGGTTTTTGGGGTTAATTTTGGGGTTTTTGGGGCATTTTACCTCAGGTTCAGACGGAAGGTGGACCAGGGCAGGATCTGGGGTAATTTTGGGGTTAATTTTGGGGTTTTGGGGTGTTTTACCTCAGGTTCAGACGGACGATGGACCAGGGCAGGATCTGGGGTTGATTTTGGGGTTAATTTTGGGGTTTTTGGGTGCTTCACCTCAGGTTCAGACAGAAGGTGGACCAGGGCAGGATTTGGGGTTGATTTTGGGGTTAATTTTGGGGTTTTTGGGTGCTTCACCTCAGGTTCAGACGGAAGGTGGACCAGGGCAGGATTTGGGGTTAATTCTGGGGTTAATTCTGGGGTTAATTTTGGGGTTAATTTTGGGGGTTTTGGGGTTAATTTTGGGGTTTTTGGGTGCTTCACCTCAGGTTCAGACGGAAGGTGGACCAGGGCAGGATTTGGGGTATTTTTGGGGTAATTTTGGGGTTAATTTTGGGGTTTTTGGGGCGTTTTACCTCAGGTTCAGACGGAAGGTGGACCAGGGCAGGATTTGGGGTTGATTTTGGGGTAATTTTGGGGTTAATTTTGGGGTTTTTGGGGTGCTCTACCTCAGGTTCAGATGGAAGGTGGACCAGGGCAGGATTTGGGGTAATTTTGGGGTTAATTTTGGGGTTTTTGGGGCGTTTTACCTCAGGTTCAGACGGAAGGTGGACCAGGGCAGGATTTGGGGTTGATTTTGGGGTAATTTTGGGGTTAATTTTGGGGTTTTTGGGGTGTTTTACCTCAGGTTCAGACGGAAGGTGGACCATGGCAGGATTTGGGGTATTTTTGGGGTAATTTTGGGGTTAATTTTGGGGTTTTTGGGGCGTTTTACCTCAGGTTCAGTCGGAAGGTGGACCAGGGCAGGATTTGGGGTATTTTTGGGGTAATTTTGGGGTTAATTTTGGGGTTTTTTGGGTGTTTTACCTCAGGTTCAGACGGAAGGTGGACCAGGGCAGGACTTGGGTTAATTTTGGGGTTAATTTTGGGGTTTTTGGGGTGTTTTACCTCAGGTTCAGACGGAAGGTGGACCAGGGCAGGATCTGGGGTTAATTTTGGGTTAATTTTGGGGTTAATTTTGGGGTTTTTGGGGCGTTTTACCTCAGGTTCAGACGGAAGGTGGACCAGGGCAGGATCCTGACCCTGTGGCCCATCATGGACATCTTGTGCAGCGTTGGCTGCCGGTTGAAGATGACGATGTCCCCGTCGCACATGTGACGCTCCACCTGTCCCCAAAGCCCCCCAAAGTCAGGGGGACACCCCAAAAACGGGGGACACCCCAAAAACGGGGGAGGACACCCCAAAACCGGCATCTTTCCCCTAAAATCTGGGGTCAGAGTGAGGAGAACGAGGGGTTTGGGGTTAAATTCCCTCCCTGGTGGTGCTGAACCCCAAAATTGTGGATTCAACCCCAAATCTGGAATTGGGAACCCCAAAATCAGAGATTGAGCCCCAAATCTTGAGCTGTGAACCCCAAAAATCAGGATTTGAACCCCAAAATCAGGGACTGACCCCAAATCCAGAGCTCTGAACCCCAAAATCAGGGACTGAACCCCAAAATCAGGGATTCACCTCCAACCCCACAACTTTGAACCCCAAATCCAGACCCCTAAACCCCAAAACCACCAATCCCCCCCCTCTGTGTGGGTTCCACACCCACCTTTTGGTGTCCCCCAGATTTTTGGGGTCCCTCAGATTTTTGGGGTCCCACTGTTGATTTTGGGGTCCCTGAGATTTTTGGGATCCCGCTGTTGATTTTAGGATCCCTGCCTGGGTTTTGGGTTTTTTGGGGTCCCTCCCGTGTTTGGGTTTTTGGGGTCCCTGCCTGGGTTTTGGGTTTTTGGGGTCCCTGCCTGGGTTTGGGGTTTTTGGTGTCCCTGCCATGTTTGGTTTTTTGGGGTCCCTCCCGTGTTTGGGTTTTTGGGGTCCCTGCCTGGGTTTTGGGTTTTTGGGGTCCCTCCCCAGATTTGGGTTCTTTGGAGTCCCTGCCTGGGTTTGGGTTTTTGGTGTCCATGCCCGGGTTTTGGGGTCCCTGCCTGGGTTTTGGGGTTTTTTGGGGTCCCTCCCGTGTTTGGGTTTTTGGGATCCCTCCTGTGTTTGGGTTTTTGGGATCCCTCCCATGTTTTGGGTTTTTTGGGTCCCTCCCGGATTTTGGGGTCCCTCCCGTGTTTGGGTTTTTGGGGTCCCTCCCGGGTTTTTGGGGTCCCTCCCGTGTTTGGGTTTTGGGGTCCCTCCCGTGTTTGGGTTTTTGGTGTCCCTCCCCAGATTTGGGGTTTTTGGGGTCCCTGCCCAGATTTGGGGTTTTTGGGGTCCCTCCCGGGTTTGGGGTTTTTGGGGTCCCTCCCATGTTTGGGTTTTTGGTGTCCCTGCCAGATTTGGGTTTTTGGGGTCCCCCCCGTGTTTGGGTTTTTGGTGTCCCTCCCAGATTTGGGTTTTTTGGGGTCCCTCCCGTGTTTGGGTTTTTGGGGTCCCTCCCAGATTTGGGTTTTTTGGGGTGCCGACCTTGTATCCGATCTGCAGGTGGAGGTCGCTGGGTTTGGGGTGGAAGCGGAGGTCGATCCTGTCCCCGTTGTCCCTGATGATGTACTTGGCCCCCGGGTACTGACTGTTCCCCCTGCGCACCAGCTCCTGCAGCCTGGGGGGGTTTTGGGGTCAGTTTAGGGGATTTTGGGGCTCTGGGAGTCACCCCACAACTCTCAGAGTCAGCTGGAGAAGGAGCAGTGGGGTTTAGAGGGTGTTTGGGGTGGTTTTGGGTTATTGGGATCTGTTTAAAATAATCCTAATCCTCCTCCCCCAATATCCTTGTGTCCGCCCCAAACCCCAAAACGACCCCAAAGCTCCCTAAATCATCCCAAAACTGCCCCAGGTTTGTCCTAAAATCCCTCAAATAGCCCCAAAATCCCTTTGATTTAACCCTTAAATCTCCCTGACTCCTCCAACCACACCAGACACTTCCCCAAATTCACCCTAAACACCCCAAAATCCGCCCCAAAGTTCACCAGATCCTCCCCAAACTCCTCCAGCCACTGGTGGAGGTGACAACTTCACCAAAGGTTACAATGATGGAACAAGGGATACCCATCCCAAAACCCCACAAATCCATCCTCAAACCCCATAAATCCACCTCAAAACCCCATAAATCTCCTACAAACCCCATAAATCTCCTACAAACCCCATAAATCCACCTCAAAACCCCATAAATCCACCTCAAAACCCCATAAATTCCCTACAAACCCCATAAATTCCCTACAAACCCCATAAATTCCCTACAAACCCCACCTGTCAATGTTGAAGGGGGTGATGATCTCACCAAAGGTCGCGTTGGTGGCAATGGAGTGAGGAACACCAACACCAAACCCCCCAAACTCCCCTGAATCACCCTAAACCTCCATAAATCCATCCCAAATCCACTACAAACACCATAAATCCATCCCAAACCTCCATAAATCCATCCCAAACCTCCATAAATCCATCCCAAATCCCCTATAAACCCCATAAATCCATCCCAAACCCCATAAATCCACCCCAAACCCCATGAATCCCCTCCAAAGCCCACCTGTCGATGTTGAAGGGGGTGACAATCTCGGCGAAGGTCACATTGGTGGTGATAGAGCAAGGAACCTCCCACCCCAAACCTCCCTAAATCCATCCCAAATCCCCTACAAACCCCATAAACCCATCCCAAACCTCCATAAATCCATCCCAAACCTCCATAGATCCATCCCAAATCCCCTACAAACCCCATAAATCCAACCCAAACCTCCATAAATCCATCCCAAACCCCATGAATCCCCTGTGAACCCCACCTGTCGATGTTGAAGGGGGTGACGATCTCGGCAAAGGTCACGTTGGTGGTGATAGAGCAAGGAACCTCCCACCCCAAACCTCCCTAAATCCATCCCAAATCCCCTACAAACCCCATAAATCCATCCCAAACCTCCATAAATCCATCTCAAACCTCCATAAATCCATCCCAAACCCCATGAACCCCCTATGAGCCCCACCTGTCAATGTTGAAGGGGGTGACGATCTCAGTGCAGGTCACATTGGTGGTCATAGAGCAAGGAACCTTCCACCCCAAACCTCCCTAAATCCACCCCAAACCTCCCTAAATCCACCCCAAATCCCCTACAAACCCCATAAATCCAACCCAAACCTCCATAAATGCCCTGTGAACCCCACCTGTCGATGTTGAAGGGCGTGACGATCTCGGCGAAGGTCACGTTGGTGGTGATAGAGCAAGGAACCTCCCACCCCAAACCTCCATAAATCCACCCCAAACCCCATAAATCCATCCCAAACCTCCATAAATCCATCCCAAACCTCCATAAATCCATCCCAAACCTCCATAAATCCATCTCAAACCCCATGAATCCATCCCCAATCCCACCTGTCGATGTTGAAGGGCGTGACGATCTCGGCGAAGGTCATGTTGGCCGCGATGGAGCGGGGGACGCCCACCTGGTCGATGGCCAGGTTGGGGTCGGGGGTGATGACGGTGCGGGCAGAGAAGTCCACGCGTTTCCCCATGAGGTTGCCCCGAACCCGACCCTCCTTCCCCTTCAGCCGCTGCTTCAGGGACTTCAGGGGGCGCCCCGACTTCTGCATGGCCTGGGCGAGGAGGAATTGGGGGGTCAGGACCCCAAAAATCATCCCAAAAATCCAGAATCCATCAGGGGACGTGAATTGATCCCTCCTGGGAATGTCCCCAACTCCTGTTGGGACTTTGGGGGGGTTCATGGAGGGGTTTGGGGGAGCAAAACACATTTAGGGGATCCCCCAAATTCTGCATGGCCTGGGGGAGGAGGAATTGGGGGGTCAGAACCCCAAAAACCACCCCAAAAATCCAGAATCCAGCAGGGGAGATGAGCTGATCACCCTGGGTTCTTCTGGAGGTTCAGGGAGGGGTTTGGGGGAGCAAAACACATTTAGGGGATCCCCCAAACTCTCCATGGACTAAGGGAGGAGAAATTGGGGAGTCAGAACCCCAAAAATCATCCCAAAAATCCAGAATCCATCAGGGAATGTGAATTGATCCCTCCTGGGAATGTCCCCAACTCCTGTTGGGACTTTGGGGGGGTTCAGGGAGGGGTTTGGGGGAGCAAAACACATTTAGGGGATCCCCCAAACTCTGCATGGACTGAGGGAGGAGAAATTGGGGAGTCAGAACCCCAAAATCATCCCAAAAATCCAGAATCCATCAGGGGAGATGAGCTGATCACCCTGGGTTCTTGTGGAGGTTCAGGGAGGGGTTTTGGGGGGCAAAACACATTTAGGGGATCCCCCAAACTCTGCATGGACTGAGGGAGGAGAAATTGGGGAGTCAGGAGGGTTGGAAACCCCAAAATCATCCCAAAAATCCAGAATCCATCAGGGGACGTGAATTGATCCCTCCTGGGAATGTCCCCAGCTCCTGTTGGGACTTTGGGCTCTGTCCCTGCTTGTCCCTTTTCTGTCCCATCTGGGACACCCCAAAATCCTTCTGTGACCCCCCACAACCCCTTTGTGACCCCCTAAAACCCCTCAGTGACCCCCAAAACCTCTTCAGTGACCCCCAAACCCCTCAGTGACCCCCCAAAACCCCTCAGTGACCCTGGGCACCTCCATGTCCACCATGGTGGCCACATTGACCTGGTGGTGGACTTGGGGCAACCACCTGAATGTCCCTCAACTTGTGGCACCCCAAACCCCCTCAGTGACCCCCAAAACCCCTCAGTGACCCCTAAAACCTCTCTGTGACCCCCAAAACCCCTCAGTGACCCCCCAAAACCCCTCAGTGACCCTGGGCACCTCCATGTCCACCATGGTGGCCACGTTGACCTGGAACCATTTGACGTCCATGGCCATGACTTGGGGCCACCACCTGAATGTCCCCTCAACTTGTGTCCCCCCAAAACCCCTCAGTGGCCCCCAAAACCCCACAGTGACCCCCCAAACCCCTCAGTGACTCCCAAAACCCCTCAGTGACCCCCAAAACCTCTCAGTGACCCCCCAAAACCCCTCAGTGACCCCCCAAAACCCCTCAGTGACCCCCAAAACCTCTCAGTGACCCCGGGCACCTCCATGTCCACCATGGTGGCCACGTTGACCTGGTGATGGACTTGGGGCCACCACCTGAATGTCCCCTCAACTTGTGTCACCCCCAAACCCCTCAGTGACCCCCCAAAACCCCTCAGTGACCCCCAAAACCCCTCAGTGACCCCCCAAAAGTCCTCAGTGACCCTGGGCACCTCCATGTCCACCATGGTGGCCACGTTGACCTGGAACCATTTGACGTCGATGGCCATGACTTGGGGCCACCACCTGAATGTCCCCTCAACTTGTGTCACCCCAAAACCCCTCAGTGACCCCCCAAAACCTCTCAATGACCCCCAAAACCCCTCAGTGACCCCCAAAACCCCTCAGTGACGCCCACAACCCCTCATTGACCCCCCAAAACCCCTCAGTGACCCCCCAAAACCTCTCAGTGACCCCCCAAACCCCTCAATGACCCTGGGCACCTCCATGTCCACCATGGTGGCCACGTTGACCTGGAGCCATTTTACGTCCATGGCCATGACTTGGGGCCACCACCTGAATGTCCCCTCAACTTGTGTCACCCCAAAACCCCTCATTGACCCCAAAACCTCTCAGTGACCCCCCAAAACCTCTCAGTGACCCCCAAAACCCCTCAGTGACCCCCAAAACCTCTCTGTGACCCCAAAACCCCTCAGTGACCCCGGGCACCTCCATGTCCACCATGGTGGCCACGTTGACCTGGAACCATTTGACGTCCATGGCCATGACTTGGGGCCACCACCTGAATGTCCCTCAACTTGTGTCACCCCAAAACCCCTCAGTGACCCCCCAAAACCCCTCAGTGACCCCCAAATCCCCTCAGTGACCCCCAAAACCCCTCAGTGACCCCCCAAAACCCCTCAGTGACCCCCCAAAACCCCTCAGTGACCCCCAAATCCCCTCAGTGGCCCCCAAAACCCCTCAGTGACCCCCCAAACCCCTCAGTGACCCCGGGCACCTCCATGTCCACCATGGTGGCCACGTTGACCTGGAACCATTTGACGTCCATGGCCATGACTTGGGGCCACCACCTGAATGTCCCTCAACTTGTGTCACCCCAAAACCCCTCAGTGACCCCCCAAAACCTCTCAATGACCCCCAAAACCCCTCAGTGACCCCCCCAAACCCCTCAGTGGCCCCTCCTGTACCCGGGGCAGGCCGGGCAGCTCGTTGTCCACCATGGTGGCCACGTGGAACTGGAGCAGTTTGACGTCCTCGGCGATGACGTGCGCGGCCGCCCCGTTCTGCTCGTTGCGCCGCAGTTGGTTGTTGATCTTGACGATGTCGGCCAGCTTGTGGGTCAGGTCATCCTGGGGACAACCCCAAAATTAATGGGGTGACCCCAATTTTTATAAGAGGGAGGTGAAAAAGCCCAAAATGCCGTGGGGAGGGTGCAGGGTGGATTTGGGGCGGGAGGAAAATGGGGAAACCCCAAGGAAGTGTTGGGGGTGACCCCAAAAGGAGATTGGGGAGCCCTAAGGAGTGGGGAGACCCCAAAAGGCATCGAGGACCCCAATGCCCACCCGGGGACCCCACAAAAGCTGCCCCAGCTGGTTGTGGGCAGAGCCCTGCATGACCATGGCTGGGGACAGAGACAGGGGGGGCACGGTGCCCCAGGGACCCCAATACCACCCCAAACAGCCCCAAAATGACCTGAAAACCCCAGAAAATGACCCCAAAACCCCAGAAAATGACCCCAAACCCCACCTGGTTACGAGCAGAGCCCTGCATGAACACAGCTGGACGCACGGACAGCGGCGGCACGGTGCACACCAAACACCCCAATAACCCCTAATATCACCCCAAAACCCCATAAAATGACCCCAAAGCGACCCCAAACCCCCACCTGGTTCCGAGCAGAGCCCTGCATGACCACAGCCGGACACACGGACAGCGGCGGCACGGGCAGCACGGTGCACACCAAACACCCCAATAACCCCCAATATCACCCCAAAACCCCACAAAATGACCCCAAAACCCCACCTGGTTGCGGGCAGAGCCCTGCATGACCACGGCCGGGCGCACGGACAGCGGCGGCACGGGCAGCACGGTGCACACCAAACACCCCAATACCACCCCAATATCATCCCAAAAATGACCGCAAAACCCCACAGAACGACCCCAAAACCCCAAAAAACAACCCCAAAACCCCACCTGGTTCCGAGCAGATCCCTGCATGACCACGGCCGGACGCACGGACAGCGGCGGCACGGGCAGCACGGTGCACACCATCCACTCGGGCCGGGCGAACTTGGGGTCCATGCCCAGCACGAAGCATTCCTCGTCCGAGATGCGCTTGAAGATCTCGTGCACGCGCTCGGGGCTCAGCAGGATCTTCTTCTCCTGGGAGTCCTCGTTGACGTGCTTCCACTCGGCGTAGAGCTCCAGCCCCGAGCGGCGGATGCGCGGCTGGTACCGCCCGCAGCCCCCGTGGCCCTGAAATGGGGGGAAAAAAGGGGGAAAAATGGGGTTATTGCCATGGAAAATGGGGTTATTTGGGGTTAAAAATGGGGTTATTGGGGTTTCCATTTGGTGTAGAGCTCCAGCCCCGAGCTGCGCGGCTGGTACCGCCCGCAGCCCCCGTGGCCCTGAAACGGGGAGAAAACGGGGAAAAATGGAGGAAAAATGGGGTTATTGCCATGGAAAACGGGGTTATCACCATGGAAAACGGGGTTATTGGGGTGAGAAATGGGAATTATTTGGGTTATTATTGGGTTAATAATGGGCTGGTACCACCCGCAGCCCCCATGGCCCTGAAATGGGGGGAAAATGGGGGAAAAATGGGGTTATTGCCATGGAAAATGGGATTATTTGGAGTTAAAAATGGGGTTATTGGGGTTTCCATTTGGTGTAGAGCTCCAGCCCCGAGCGGCGGATGCGCGGCTGGTACTGCCCGCAGCCCCCGTGGCCCTGAAACGGGGGAAAATTGGGGGAAAATGGGATTATTTGGGGTGAAAATGGGAATTATTGGGGTTAACAACAGGGGCTGGTACCGCCCGCAGCCCCCGTGGCCCTGAAACGGGGAGAAAATGGGGAAAAATGGGGGAAAAATGGGGTTATTTGGGGAGAAAATGGGGTTAATGCATGGCTGGTACCGCCCGCAGCCCCCGTGGCCCTGAAACGGGGGAAAATGGGGAAAAATGGGGTTATTTGGGGAGAAAATGGGGTTATTGGGGTGAGAATTGGGGTGAATGCATGGCTGGTACTGCCCACAACCCCCGTGGCCCTGAAATGGGGAGAAATGGGGGGAAAATGGGGGGAAAATGGAGTTATTGCCATGGAAAATGGGGTTAATGCATGGCTGGTACCGCCCGCAGCCCCTGTGGCCCTGAAATGGGGGAAAATGGGGGGAAAATGGGTGAAAAATGGGGGGAAAATGGAGGAAAAATGGGGGAAAAATGGGGTTATAGGGGTGAGAATTGGGGTTATAGGGGTGAGAATTGGGGTTATAGGGGTGAGAATTGGGGTTAATGGGGTGAGAATTGGGGTTAATGGGGTGAGAATTGGGGTTATAGGGGTGAGAATTGGGGTTATTGGGGTGAGAATTGGGGTTAACGCATGGGAATTTTGCGCCACAAATGAGAATTTTGGAGCCAGAAATGCGGAATTTTTCGACCCGAAATGGGAATTTTGGGGCCAGAAATGGGAATTTTGGGTTAAAAACGGGAATTTTGGGGTTAAAAGCGGGAATTTTGGGGCGCCCACCTTCTCCTTGGTGAGGTCCTCGTCGCCCTCGGGCTGCTCCACCCCAAACTTGTGGTCCATCTCCTCGCCGCCCTCGCAGATGTTCTTGCCCTTGCACAGGTCGTAGACGTGGGTCAGCCTCTTCTTGGGCTGCCCCTTGGACTTGCCCAGGATGTCCTTGATCTTGGGGTTGTTCTGCCCAAAAAAAAACAGGGTTGGGGTCAGGAAATGGAAATTTGGGGACAGAAAATGGAAATTTGGGGTCAGAAAATGGCATTTAGGGGTCACATCGCGGTTTTGGGGTCGGAAAAGGTGATTTTGGGTGTCTGGTGTTGTCCCATTGTGGTCCCTCAGCATCTCCAGAGCTTCCAGCAGGTGACAACCCCCAACTCTTGTTGTCCCCTCCCTTTGGTGACCCCAAATTTTGTCACTTCTTCTTGATGTCCCCCAACTTTGTCACCTCCCTTTGGTGACCCCAAATTTGGTCACCTCTCCTTGATGTCCCCAAATTTTGTCACTTCTTCTTGGTGACCCCAAATTTGGTCACCTCTCCTTGACGTCCCCAAATTTTGTCACCTCTCCTTGATGTCCCCCAACTTTGTCACCTCTTCTTTGCGTCCCCAAATTTTGTCACATCCCTTTGGTGACCCCAAATTTTGTCACCTCTTCTTCATGTCCCCAAATTTTGTCACCCGTTCTTGATGTCCCCCACCTTTATCACCTCCCTTTGGTGTCCCCAAATTTTGTCACCTCTTCTTCCTGTCCCCAAATTTCATCATCTCTTCTCAGTGTCCCCCAACTTTTTCACCTCCTCTTGATGTCCCCAAATTTTGTCACCTCCCTTTGGTGACCCCAAATTTGGTCACCTCTCCTTGATGTCCCCAAATTTTGTCACCTCCCTTTGGTGACCCCAAATTTGGTCACCTCTCCTTGATGTCCCCAAATTTTGTCACTTCTTCTTGGTGACCCCAAATTTGGTCACCTCTCCTTGACGTCCCCAAATTTTGTCACCTCTCCTTGGTGCCCCCCCCACTTTGTCACCTCCCTTTGACCCCCAGCACCCCCAAAATGGTCCCCAAACCCCCCAAACCCCCCACACCTCTGATGTGTCCCCAAGATGTCCCCAAGGTGCCACCACGGGGCCATTTTGGGTCATTTCCAGCCCAAACCCAACCCCTCCCTCCAGACTTTTGGGGTTTTTTGGGTTTTTTTGGGTTTTTTTGGGGATTTTTGGGGTCTCACCGAGTCCACAAGCAGCTTGGAGCAGAAGAAGCAGACGCAGCGCAGAATTTTCATGGTTTTGCCCAAAAACCCAACGTGGAACACGGGCTTGGCCAGCTCGATGTGACCAAAGTGACCCGGACACTCCGTCATGTTCCCTGGGGACACCCCAAAATCACATCAGGGACACCCCAAAATCGCATTGAGGACACCCCAAAATCCCATTGGGGACAGCCCCAAAATTGGATTGGGGACAGCCCCAAAACCCCATCGGGGACAGCCCCAAAATCACATTAAGGACACCTCAAAATCCCATCGAGGACACCCCAAAATCGCATCGGGGATAGTCCCAAAATCTCATTGGGGACAGCCCCAAAATTGGATTGGGGAAACCCCAAAATCCCGTTGGAGACAGCCCAAAATCACATCAGGGACAGCCCAAAACCCCTTCGGGGACACCCCAAAATCACATCAGGGAGACCCCAAAATCCCATCGGGGACAGCCCAAAATCAGATTGGGGACAGCCCCAAAACCCCATCAGGGACACTCAAAATCCCACTGGGGACAGCCCAAAATTGGATTGGGGACACCCCAAAATCCCATCGGGGACACCCCAAAATCCCATGAAGGACACCCCAAAATCCCATTGGGGACACCCAATCAGGGACCCCTCCCATGAGGATTTTGGGGTTCCCTCCCAGAAGGATTTTAGGGTTCAGGGTGGAGGATTTTGGGGTTCAGGGTGGAGGATTTTGGGCTCCAGACTCACCAGCACAGGTCTGGCAGCGCCCCGTTCTCTCGATGACGCCCTGCCGGGGGTCCATGAGCCCCCCCAGTTTGGGGCGTCCCCCCTCGGTGGTTTCGGGGTATTTGATGCCCCCCTCGGTCACTGACATCCGTTTCTGAGGGGGGGGAAAGGGAAACTGAGGCACCTGGGGACCCCCAAATTCATCCATGACCCCCCCACAAAACCCTAAATGAGTGGGGGTACCCCCAAGTGGACACCACCCTCGGGTGACAATAAATAATTTAATCACCCCAAAATTCCACTTGGGTTGTCTGAGCAACCCCAAAACCCCTCCGGGGCTCCCTGAGTGACTCCCAGGGACCCCAAAACTCCTCCAGGGTCCCCTGAGTGACTCCCAGGGACCCCAAAACTCCTCCAGGGTCCCCTGAGTGACTCTCAGGGACCCCAAAACTCCTCCAGGACACTCAAAGCTCGTCCAAAATTCCCCTAAAAACCTCCAGGAACCTCCAAGTGTCCTTCACACCAGCCTAAAGCTCTTTTAAGGCCCCCACAAACACTTCCAGAGACCCAAAGTCCCTCAGGACACCCTAAAACCCCTCCAAGGAACCCCAATACTTTTCCCTGAGCCGTTCCTATGGAGGCCAAAACGCTGCCAGGGGATTCTGAGCCCCTCTCGGACACCCCAAAGCTCTTCCAGAGGCTCCCTGGGCACCCCAACACCTTCCAGAACCTCGTTTTGTGTCCCCGAACCCCTTGAGGAGCCCCCAAATCCCCCTCCGAGCTCTCCCCCGTCCCCCGTTCAGCCCCCCGGGCCTGTGGAGGGCGCTGTCCCCTCACGGGGCCGCTCCGCTCCCCGCTCTCGCTGCCCCGGCGCCATTTCCCGCCGCCGCTCGCCCTCAGCCGCCGGGCCCCGCTCCCTCCGCGGGCCCCGCGGTTCCGTCCGCGCCGCCCCGGCCCCGGTACCATCTCATCGGGGCTGAGGATCCCGAACTGGACTCGTTTGATGGTGCGCAGCGGGCAGGCGCTGTCGCCCGAGGGCGGCCCGCCGTGCATGGCGCCGGTGGGGCCGCGGCCTCGCGCCGCTCCGACTGCTCGGAACCGACCCCTTCACGGAGGGGGTTGAGGGAGCGGGGGAGTTTAAACCCCACCGGGGAACCGGGAACGGGCGCCTCACGGAGCCCTCGGCGCGGAGCTCCCCCTTTTCCGCTCCGGCCGCTCCGCGCTAAAGGCGCGACTGAGCGCTAAGAAGCACGGGCGCCGCCTTATATAGACTCGGCCCCCGAGCGCCGCCGGAGGGGGCGTGGCCGGAGCGTACCAAGCGCCTCAGAGGAAAAAGGGGGAGGAGTGGGAAAAAAAGCGGCAGGAAGGAAAGGGAGACGTGAGTCCCGTCACGGTCCGTGAGGCGAGCGAAGAGCGAGGAAGGCGCAGGGAGTCGGCGGCTGCTCCGTTAAGCCCTCACGGGACGCGCCGTGGTCGGACCCCCCGCTTTCAGCACAGTGGGATCGGTTCATGAATAATTTATTTTAAAAGCACCGCCCCCCCCGACCCCGAGAGCCGAGAGATCGCGGGGGCGGAGGGAGGGTGACGGAGTGACCTCAGAAGCTGGCGGAGATTGACGGAGATTTCCGAAATACTGACGGAAGTGGGCGGAGACCGCCGAAGGGCCTCCGGAGAGTGACGGAAATGAGCGAAGTTAACCGGCGGTGCCCGAACACTGACGGAAATAGCCGGAACTTGCCGAAGCTTTGGCGGAAGTTATCGACAGATGCCGAAGCAGGAGCGGAAAATTCCGGAAACTGCCGAATATCTGACGAAAGCTGCCGAAGCAAAGGCGGACGGTGCCGGAAATGGGCGAAGCACCGCTCCAGCCGCGGCCTGCGCAGCCCCGGCCTCGCCCGCCCGGCCCGGCCGCTCCCGGCGCTCCCGACCCGGCTGTGGCCGCTAGGAAAGGCCGAGGCTTTGGGGCCTGTTCCGGAGAGGAGCTGGGGAAGGGGCTGGGCGAGGCGCAGTGGGATTCAGGAGTATTTTAGGAGGGGGAGAGTGAAATTTGAGGGGGCAGGAGGAGTTGAGGGCGCAATTAAGGGCTTGAAGGTTGTTGGCAGAGCAGGAGGGGTGTGGGGTTATAAGTGGGGTAGGAAAGGGGCATTTAGAGGAGCAGGAGGGTTTGGGGGGCAATTGCAGACAAGGAGGGGGATTTAGAGGGGCAGGAGGGGGTTTTGGGGCAGCGATGGGGTTCGAGGGGACAATTGGAGCAGTACAAAAATGTTTGAGGAGAGTTTTGGAGGGGCAGGAAGGACTAGGGGCCATAAACGGAGAAAAAAAAAGGAGAATTTCGGTGGTTGGAGGTCAGGGAGGGGTATCCAGAAGGAACAGGAGGTTTTGGGGATAATTATGGCAAGAAAGGGGAATTTGGTGGGAGAACGGCAGAGAGGGGGATTAGGGGGAAGGAAAACGGTGTTTTGTGAGGGGCGCGAGGGGTTGGGGGGAATTTGGGGGCAGAGAAAGAGAAATCTGGGGAGAAGGGAGGGATTTTGGGGGTCAGGAGTGGGGGGAGTTTCCCTCTGTCACCAAGAGAGGTGTGACATCACAGGGTGTGACATCACAGGGTGTCACCGGGTCACGGTGTGAGCACGGCACAGCTGGACACGCCAGGTGACAGGTGACACGAGTGTGACACAGTCTGAGGTACAACCCAAAGGTACAACCTGACACAGCCCCACGCAGCAAAATCAGACACAAAATGTGACAAATGTGACACAAAACGTCACAAGTCTGAGGTACAACTCAAAGGTACAACCTGACACGGCCCCACATGGCACAGTCAGACACAAAATGTGCCAAATGTGACACAAAAGGTGACAAACATGACATGTGGCACCGTGTGACAGCCCCACAATGGCACAGTCGAACACGCCTCACCCCCACCACGGTGACAATGCCAGACGAGGTGACACCGAGGGCACGGTGACACCTGAACCCCCCCACACCCTGAGCAGGGTCCCTGCTACACCCGGCCTGTTGTGTTCCTCACATCGTTGTCACCCACTTTTGTCACCATTTTTGTCACCATTTTGGGCCTGCGGCACCGTGGTTGTGTCCTCGGTTGTGTCCCTGCTTTTGTCCCCATCCCTCTCTCGCTGTGTCCCTTTTTGTGTCACTGTAAACCCCAAATTTGTCCCCACTCCTGTCTCCTTGTGTCCCCAACTGTGTCACCCGCGTCCTCTGGTGTCCCCTCCTGTGTCACCCGTGTCCTGTTGCGTGCTGTGCTCGTGTCCCCAGGTTTGTGTCACTTTGTCCCCCCTATTTGTGTCCCACTCGTGCCCCCCATCTCCTCAGCCCCATCCCCTGCTGCCCCCCAACTCTGTCCCCACTTTTGTCACACCCTGCCGGTGTCCCCTGTCCCCTCCATGTCCCCCTGCCTGCCTGTGCCCCCCCCGCCGGGGTTGTGTCCCTCACTTCTGTGTCCCCAAATGTCCCCCCAAGTTGTGTCCCCAAATGTCCCCAAATGTCCCCCCAGTTATGTCCCCAAATGTCCCCCTGTCCTCCCCAAGTTGTGTCCCCACTTTTACCCCCCAATTGTGACCCCCCCATCCTCCTGTCCCCCCCCCCATTCCGTCCCCCTGTCCCCCCCGCTCCGTGTCCCCCAAATGTCCCCCTGTGTCCCTGCCTGTGTCCCACTGTCCCCTCCTGTGTGCCCCCCCCATCTCCCCCTGTGTCCCCTCCTTGTCCCCCCCTCCCGGTGTCCCCTCGTGTCTCCCCGTGTCCCCCCCAATGTCCCCTCATGTACTCCCGGTGTCCCCCCCCATGTGTCCCCCATATCCCCCCCCTTGTCCCCCTTGTCCCCCCCACGTCCCCCAGTGTCCCCCCTTGTCCCCTCCGTGTCCCACCGGTATCTCCCCCCCTCCGGTGCCCCCCCCCCGGTGTCCCCCCTTTTCCCCCCCCAATCTCTCCCCCAATGTCCTCCCGGTGTGCCCCGGTGTCCCCCCCTTGCCCCCCCCCCGGTGTCCCCCCCGTGTCCCCGCTCCGTGGGGCGGGGGGGGTCCCTCCCTCCCTCCCACCCGGGGCCCAACGCGCCGCCTCCATCTTGTGCCGCCGCCGCCGCCGCCGCCGCCGCCGTCGCGACATCCCCGGCCCCGGGACAGGCCCCGGTAACGACCCCCGCCCTCCCCGGGACCCCCCGAGCCCCGCGGGACCCCCCCGGACCCCTCCCCTCCCCCATCCCCACGCCCCCCGCCCCCCCTCCCGGCGCTGTCACCGCAGCGCGACCCCCACGGGATGGGGGAGGGGAGGGGAGGGGGAGGGGGAGGGGGGGGGGACACCGCGACCCCCACCCCCCCCCCGCACTGCCCCGGGTCACGCCCACCCCCCTCAATCCCCCCCCGCCCCCTCCCCGCCCCTCCGAGCCCCCCGGACCCTCCCCAACCACCCCTGGCAGGACCCCAAAGTGTCCCCAGGGTCCCCCAAAGTGTCCCCAGGGTCCCCCAAAGTGCTCCGGGACCCCCCCAAAGTGCCCCCCCCACCCCAAACCGCCCCTCCCCTGCCCAGGACCCCGCTCTGACCCCCCCCAAATCACACCCGGCACCCCCCAAACGCTGCTGGGGGGGGGGGGTGGACCCCGGGGGGGGTGACAGGGGTGACACTGGGGGGGTGACACCGGGGGGGTGACACTGAGGGGGTGACACCGGGGGTGACGCCGGGGGTGACGCACGGGGGTTGCTGCGTGTTTGTGCCGGGGTGGGGGGGCCCGAGGGGGGTGTGGGGGGCGCGTGCCGGGGGTTGTTTGCGCGTGTCCGGCTGTTTGTCCGTCCGCCCGTCCGTCTGTCCGAGCGTGTCGCATCCGTGCGGGGCTGTAAGTGTCCGGGTGTTTGTGTGGGTGTTTTGTCCGTCCATCTGTCCGTCCGTGTGGGGCTGTGCGTGTGCGTGTGTTTGTGTGCGTTCGGGTGTTTGTGCGGGTGTTTGTCCGTCTGTCCGAGCGTGTGGTGTCTGTGTGGGGCTGTGCGTGTCTGGTTGTTTGTGCGGTTGTTTGTCCGTCTGTCCGAGTGTGTCGTGTCCGTGTAGGGCTGTGCATGTGCATGTGTTTGTCTGTGTCCGGTTGTTTGTCCGTCTGTCCGAGCGTGTCACGCCCGTGTGGGGCTGTGTGTGTCCGGTTGTTTGTCCGGTTGTTTGTCCGTCTGTCCGAGCGTGTCACACCCGTGTGAGGCTGTGCGTGTCCGGTTGTTTGTCCGTCTGTCCGAGCGTGTCACACCCGTGTGGGGCTGTGTGTGTCCGGTTGTTTGTCTGGTTGTTTGTCCGTCTGTCCGAGCGTGTCACGCCCGTGTGGGGCTGCGCGTGTCCGGTTGTTTGTGTCGAGTCCTGTGCCCGGTTGTTTGTGCGGTTGTTTGTCCGTCTGTCCGACCGTGTGGTGTCCGTGTGGGGCTGTGCGTGTGTGGTTGTTTGCGCGGGTGTTTGTCCGTCTGTCCGAGCGTGTTGTGTCCGTGTGGGGCTGTGCGTGTGCCCGTGTTTGTGCGTGTGCAGGTGTTCGTGTCAGGCCCAGCGTCCGGTTGTTTGTGCGGGTGTTTGTCTGTGTCTGGTTGTTTGTCTGTGTCCAATTGTGCACCCACATGAGGGTTGTGTGGGGATTGTCCGTGTGTGCTCGTGCGCCTGCGTGTGCTCATGGCTGTTGTGTGCTCGTGTCCGGTTGTGTGCCCCTCTGAGGGTTGTCTGAGGGTTGTTTGTCCATGCACGGTTGTGCCTCTGCCTGTCAAGCCTCCCTGTGCGGTTTTGTCGCGTTGTTGTGTGGTTGTGCGCCCATCTGAGGGTCGTGCGAGTGTTCTTTGTGCGGTTGTGTCACGCTGTTGTGCAGTTTGCGCCTGTCTGAGGGTTGTGTGGGGATTCTTTACATGGTTGTGTGTCCGTGTGTGCCTGTGTCACGTTGTTGTGCGGTTGTGCACCCATCTGAGGGTTGTGTGAGGGGTGTTTGTGTGGCTGTGTCACGTTGTTGTGCGGTTGTGCACCCATCTGAGGGTTGTGTGAGGGGTGTTTGTGTGGCCGTGTCACGTTGTTGTGCGGTTGTGCACCTGTCTGAGGGGGTCGTGCGTGTGTTGTTTGTGCGGCTGTGCTCGTACGCCCTCCCCACGGGGGCGTCTCAGCCGTCCCTGTGCGGTTGTTGCTCCCTGTGCGGTTGTTGCTCTGCCTGTCTGTGCCCTGTGCCGTTGTCCATCCGTGCGAGGGTTGCATGGGGGCTGTTCCCGTGCGGTTGTTCCCCTGTGCGTGGCTGTGTGTCACACCCATGCGCGGTTGTGCGTCAGTTTGAGGGTTGCGCGGGGGTTGTTTTTCCACCCACAGGCATCGCTCTGCGGGTTGTACACCCGCGTGGGGTTGCGCGCGGGCGCTTTGAGTGCGGCTGTGCACCCGTGTTCGGTTGTGTGTCACACCCACGCCGGGCTGTGTCGCGTGTGCAGCTGCACGCCCGTGTTCAGTCGCGCGTTGTGTCCGTGTGTGCCCGTGCATCTGGGCACAGCCGTGTGGGGGCCGTGGGGCTGTGTGTGAGTTGTGCCTGTGTCCGGTTGTGTGTCCGTGTGCGGTTGTTGTGTGTCCGTGTGCGGGTGTCGTGTCCAACACATGTGGCGTGTGTTGAGTGTGCGTAGCAGGTGCTGAGGCTGTTGTGTGGGTGTGTAACCTGTGTGTGTGTACTCTGGTGTGGGTGTGTGTGTGACACCTGTGCGTGTCCAGGTGTATGTCTGTGTGTCACACCTGTGTGTGTGTCACACCTGTGTGTGTGCTCTGGTGTGTGTGTATCACACCTGTGTGTGCGTCACATCTGTGTTTGTGTGCGTGTCACACCTGTGTGTGTCACACCTGTGTTTGCGTGTCACACCTGTGTGTGTGTTTTTGTGCATGTCACACCTGCGTTTCCGTGTGTGTTACACCTGTGCATGTCACACCTGTGTTTTTCTCTGTGTGTGTCTGTGTCACACCCGTGTGTCTGTGTCACAGCTATGTGTGTATTTTTGTGTCACACGTGTCAGTGTCACACCTGTGCGAGTCAGTGTCACACCTGTGTTTTTCTGTGTCACACCTGTGTTTTTCTGTGTGTGTCAGTGTCACACCTGTGCGTGTCAGTGTCACACCTGTGTGTGTCTGTGTCACACCTGTATTTTTCTGTGCATGTCTGTGTCACACCTGTGTTTGTCACACCTGTGTGTGTCAGTGTCACCCCTGTGTTTTTCTGTGTTTTTTTGTGTTTTTCTGTGTCACATCCATGCGTGTCCCGTCCCCCCCCCGACCCCTCCCGCCCGTCCCGCGCTGACACTTCCGCGTCCCCCCCCCCGCCCGCGTTTCCCCTTAACCACGCCCCTTTCTAACCACACCCCCTTTAACCACGCCTCCTTCTCTGTCCCCGCCCCCTCAGCCTCCGCCTGCTCCTTCAACACCGCCCGCGGCAGGACGGGGCCCCGTGACGTCACTCCCAGCCCAGCCAATGAGCATCCAGGTGAGCCCATGACGTCAGCGGCAGGCGCGCGCTCTCCCTTTCGCACGGGATGGGCGTGGTCCCGGCGGGGGTGGGCGTGGCCCGGAGCGCTCCTTGCCCCCTGATTGGCCGCAGGTGAAAGGTGTGTCCGGAGATGGGGGGGGGGAAGGGGGAGGGGTCTGATTGGGGGGGAGGGGGGGTTGTTTCCATGGCAACCGTTGGGTGACACTGCCCCCCTCCCCCCCCCGGTGACGTCGCGGACGGGACGCCGCTGTCAGGCGGCTCCGGGGGTACCCGGGGGGCGGGGGAGGGGCGGGGGGGGGATGGGGCGGATGGGGGGGGAGGGGTGGGTCCCCCCCCCTCCCCTCCCCCCCCCCCCGGTGACACTCGGGGTCCCCTCGCGCGTTGTTCCGGGTGATGGGGGGGGGTCCCGGGGGGGTCCCTCCGCCTTTTCCTCCCCCCCCCCCAAAAAATTCCCCCCGGGGTTGTCCCCGCCCCTCCCCCCCCACCCCCCCACCTGTGTCACCTCCCCCCCCCCCCAGGTGTCACCCTCTGCCCTCCGCTGTCGCTGTCGCCTCCCCCCTGTCCCCGCTGTGGGTGCGACACACCCCCCCCTGCAACGTCACAGCGATGACGTCACGCTGTCCCGTCCCCCCGTGTTGTCACTGGTGTCCCCTCCTGGTGACGTCATACCGCCCTCAGTCCTACCCCCTCGCAGTGACGTCATACCCATCCCCTCACAGTGACAGCCAACCCATGATGTCACGCCCCAATGTGATGACGTCACCCTCTAATGACGTCATGCCCCTCCCTTTGCCGTGACAGTGACGTCATGCTGCAGGATCCCTCGCTGTCACTTTGTCACCCGCGTCTGGGTGTTGTGACCCCTCCCATGACCCCGGGTACCCCCAAATCTGGGTGGTTTAACCCCAAATCCAGGTGTTCCCCCCCAAATCCAGTTGTTTCACCCCAAATCTGGGTGTTTTACCCCCAATATCTGGTTGTTTCACCCCAAATCCAGGTGTTTCTCCCCCAAATCCTGTTGTTTCACCCCAAACCCGGGTGTTGTGACCCCTCTCTTGATGTCCCCGTCCCTCCCCCCCTCCAGGAGGCCCGGCCGGCTGTGACCCCCCCCCGAGGACCCCCGGAGCTGCAACACCCAGTCCATGAGGGCCCCGCACACAGGTGGGCACTGGGAGATACTGGGGGGCACTGGGAGGGCACTGGGAGATACTGGGAGGGCACTGGGAGGGCACTGGGGGGCACTGGGAGATACTGGGACGCACTGGGGGGCACTGGGTTCCTCCCCCGTTGGTTCTGCCCCGGCTCCCCCCGCCGTTCCCGTTGGTTCTGTCCCGGCTCCCCCCGCCGTTCCCGTTGGTTCTGCCCCGGCTCCCACCCGCGGTTTCCGTTGGTTCTGTCCCGGCTCCCCCCGCGGTTCCTCCGCGGTGGTTCGGTCCCGTCCGCCATTTTGAGCCGCCTCAGGCCGGGCAGGCCCCGACACAAAATGGCGGCGCGGGGCCGGGGACAGAGACCCCAGGACGGGGAACAGGGGACCCAAAATCCCGAAATGACCCCCAGGACAGATGACAGAGTGACCCCAGAACCCCACAGTGACCCCAAAACCTCACAAGGACCCTCGGGAGAGGTGACAAAGTGATCCCAAAACCCCAGAGTGACCCCAGGACGGGGCAGGGGACACCGGGCCCCAGAGTGACCCCAAAACCCCACAGTGACCCCAAATAGCGAACCAGGTGCCTGGGTGACTTCAAATTGTGGTCACACCCACCCAGGTGACACCAAATAAAGGATTCGGCCACACAGGTGATCCCAAAAAGTGCATCCAGGTGCCTGGGTGACCCCAAATAAGGACTCGGGTGACCCCAAATCATAGCTCCACCCGTTCAGGTGACACCAAATATGGTATCCAGGTGTCTCGATGACCCCAAGAAAAAGGACTTGGTCATGCAGGTGATGACAAAAATGGCACCTGGGTGTCTGGGTGACCCCAAATAGGGGACCCAGGTGTCTGGGTGATGCCAAATAATGGATTCAGGTGACCCCAAATAGTGAATCAGGCGTCTGGATGATCCCAAATTGTGGCCTTGCCTACCCAGGTGACCCCAAACCATGGTCCCACCCACCCAGATGACCTTAAATAGTGAACCAAGTGTCTGGGTGACCCCAAACCATGGTCCCACCCACCCAGGTGACCCCAAACCGTGTCCCCACCGCCTCAGGTGACCCCGTCCCCCCTGTCCCCCTGCAGGTGGCCGGCGCGGGGATGGCTCCGGTCGTGGAGGTGTCGGACGCCGGTCACTGCCGGGCGCTGCTGCTGGAGCTGAACGAGCAGCGCCTGCGGGGCCAGTTCTGCGACGTCACCATCATCGCCGAGGACACCAAATTCCGCGCCCATAAGAACGTCCTGGCCGCCTCCAGCCCCTTCTTCAAGCGGGCACTGGCCCAGGAGCCCACGTGCCCCTCGCCCGCCCAGGTGCTGGAGCTGCCGGGCGTCCAGGCCGGCGTCTTCTCCGACGTCCTCAACTTCATCTACAACTCGCGCCTGGCCGTGCCCTCGCCGGCGGCCGCACGGGCTCTGGGGGCCGTGGGCCGGCGCCTCGGCATCCCCTCGCTGCAGGGCCTGGAGGCTGGGCCCCTTCCTCCTCCTCCTCCTCCTCCTCCGCCTCTGCCTCCTCCTCCTCCGGCTCCGCGGGACATGAACGGCACCTGGACGCCCCCTGCGCCGGCCGCCGAGCTCACCCCGGGCGAGCAGGGCAAGGAGGCGGCAGCAGAGGTGTCGCCGTCGTCGCCGTCGTCGCCGTCGTCGCTGCGGTGCGGGCTGTGCGGGCGCGGCTTCGGCTCGGCGGCGGCGCTGGGCTTCCACGCCAAGCTGCACCGCGGGCGCCGCGGGCTGTGCTGCCGGCACTGCGGCAAGAGCTTCATCCACGTCAAGCGCCTGCAGACGCACGAGGTCGGCTGTCGCGACGGCGATGGGGACGGCGACACGACCAGCTCCGCCGGCGCCGACGTCACTGTCACCAGCAGCGTCGTCACCGCCGCCGTCACCACGACCAGCACCACAGCGGGGGCGGCGGCGCCGAGGGCGGCCAAGAAGGCGCTGCTGCTGCGGCACCGCGCGCTGGAGCCGGGCGCGGAGCAGGAGCCGCTGGTGAAGGTGGTGGACGGGCAGGTGCTGTACCTGTGCGGGGTGTGCCAGCGCTCCTACATGACCCTGTCGAGCCTGAAGCGCCACGCCAACGTCCACTCGTGGCGCCGCAAGTACCCGTGCCGCTACTGCGACAAGGTGTTCGCGCTGGCCGAGTACCGCACCAAGCACGAGGTGTGGCACACGGGCGAGCGCCGCTACCAGTGCATCTTCTGCTGGGACACCTTCGTCACCTACTACAACCTCAAGACGCACCAAAAAGCCTTCCACGGCATCAGCCCGGGGCTCATCGCCTCCGAGAAGACGCCCAACGGCGGCTACCGGCCCAAGCTCAACGCGCTCAAGCTCTACCGCCTGCTGCCCATGCGGGCCAACAAGAGGCCCTACAAGACCTACAGCCAGGGCGCCGTGCCCGACGGGGCCGCGCCGGCGGTGGCAGCACCGGGGGATGCCGGGGTCACGGCGTATCCGGCGTCGGCGCCGCAGCCGCGGCCGGAGCCCGCCTCGGTCATCGCCTTTGGCCGCGCGGCGCCGCCCTCGGTCATCGTGCGCGGCGGCGGCGGCGGCGGCAGCGGAGCTGCCTCGGTCATCGCCTACAACGGGCGGGCGGGCGAGGAGGCGCCGGGAGCGGCCGAGGCGCCGGCGGCCGCGCCGGTGACGCCGGCGGTGCCCATCAAGAAGCAGGTGCTGCGGGATTACATCGAGGCGCAGCGCGCCGCTGCCGGCGCCACCACCACCACCGAGGAGGGCACAACTGCGCCCCAAAACCCGCCCGGGGGCGGGCGCACCATGACCTACGTGGCCAAGCCGGCGTACGCGGGCTCGGCGGGCGAGGGGCTGTGCCAGATCACCGTGCGCATCGGCGAGGAGGCCATCGTCAAGCGCCGCATCTCCGGCACCGACCTGCGCGGCGACGGCGCCGGGGAGCGCGACGGCGACAACGACAGCGACGCCGAGGACCGGCTCTGGCGGCCGTACTACTCCTACAAGCCCAAGAGGAAGGCGGGCGGCAGCGCCGGGAGCGCCGGGGCCGTCGCCGCGGTCGCCAAGAAGGCGCGGTGGCGGCGCAAGCTGCGCTCGCTGCGGCGGGCGCCGGGGGACGACGGTGACAATGACAATGACGACGGCGACGGCGCGCGGCGCCGGGAGCGGCGCCACCCGTGCCGGGTGTGCGGGAAGAGCTTCCCGGCGCTGCGGAAGCTGCGGAAGCACCAGCGGGGACACGAGGGCGGCGCCGCGGTGACGCCGGCGGGGGCGGCATCGTCGTCGTCGTCGTCGTCGTCGTCGGGCCGCGTGGGGCGGCGGCCGTCGCTGCGCTTCACCTGCCCCACCTGCGCCAAGGTGTGCAAGACAGCGGCTGCGCTCAGCCGCCACGCCCAGCGGCACCGGCGGCGCTCGCCGGGGTCAGCGCCGGGGTCACCGCCGGGGTCACTGCAAGGGTCACTGCAAGGGTCAGCACAGGGGTCGCCACAGAGGTCACCACCAGGGTCACTGGAGGGGTCACTGGAGGGGTCACCGAGGTCACCACCGGGGTCACCAAGGTCACCGCCGGGGTCACCGAGGTCACCGTTGGGGTCACCGAGGTCACCGCCGGGGTCACCGAGGTCACCACTGGGGTCACCGGCGCCTCCCACGGTCATCGCCTACACCCCCCCGGCTGCAGATAAGGGGGGGGGTCCCGCTGTCCCCCGGCGTCACCAGCGCGGTGCCACCGCTCCCAGGTGACGCCGGCGGCGGTGACGTCACCGGTGACGTCACCGACACCACCCCCGTGGGGGCGTTCCCGGTGCAGGAGCAGCCGCTGGCGCTGCTCTGCCGGGCCGCGGGGGGGGACCCCGAGCTCGGGGACACCGCCGGGGGTGGGGGGGGGGGGCCGGGGGGGCGGGGACGCCCCGCGCCCCTCCCCCCCCGGCCCCCGCCCCCCCCTCCCGGCGCGTTCCCGTTGCCCTTCGGGCCCCGCCTCGTGGCCGCCTTCCCTTTCCCCTTCCCCCTCCCCCTCACCCTCGTCCTCCCCGAGCACGAGCGCGGCTTCCTGGGGGGGGGAGGGGGGGCGGGGGGGTCGCCCCTCCCCCCTCCCCCCAGCACCACCCCCCCCCACCCCCCCCCCAGCTTTGGGTTCCCCGGGGGGGGGAGGGGGCACCTGAGGGGTGGGGGAGGGGAGGCCCCAAAGTGAGGGGGGGGAGGGAGGGGCTGGAGGGGGTGAGGGGGACCCCATAGAAAAGGGGGGGGGGTCCCCATAATGGGGAGGGGCCTCCCATGGGACCCATAGGAAATGAGGGACCCCTTTGAATTTGGGGGGGCTGCCCCCATAAAGTTTGGGGTCCCCATAAGAGGTCGGGGGGTCCCCACAAGGAATTATGGGGGTCCCCACAGATTTGGGGGGTGGGGTCCTCTAGAAGTTTATGGACCCCATAAAATATGGGGGGGGCCCCCATAAGGTTTGGGGGTCCCATAAAAGATCGGGGGTCCCCATAAATTTGGGGGGGGGTTCCAACACAGGTTTATGGCTCCCATAGAATTTGGGGGGTCCCCATAAGAGGTGAGGGGGTCCCCATAAGGAATTTGGGGGTCCCCATAAATTGGGGGGGGGGGGGGTTCAGCTGAGGTTTATGGGCCCCATTGAAGTTTAGGGGCTCCCAAAAATGTAGGGGGGGGGTGAGGGAGGGGGGGTCACAGGGACCAGTAAGAGACTGGGGGGGGGGCACTGGGGATACTGGGAGGTGGGAGGGGCTTCCAGTCACCCCAAAATGGTGGGGAGGGGTCTCCACCCCCCCCCCCCCCCCGAGCACAGGGACCCCCCCCAAAACAGCAAAGCCCCTCCCCCTCCCCCCCATACAGGGCAACGGCCCCTCCCCCACTCCAGAGCCCCTCCCCCCCCGCAGCGTTTTGCACCCCCCCAGGGGCCCCTCCCCCACCACGGGGACCCCTCCCCCCCCCCCCCACAATCGGGGCCCCCCCCACTATCCCGGGGCCCCCCCCAAATCCCAAACCCCGCCCCTCCCCCCCCCCTTTGGCACCTTATCGGCATCGCAGCGACATTCCAGCCTGGGGGGAGGGGCGGGCGTGCAAGGGGGCGGGGCCTGGGTGCCGGCGTGAGTGTGCAAGGGAGGGGCCTGGTGCAATGGTGAGCGTGCAAAAGGATCCCTGTGCAATGGTGGGTGTGTAATGGGGGTCTAGTGTGCAATGGTGAGCGTGCAAATGGATCCTTGTGCAAATCTGAGCGTGCAAAAGGCTCCTCGAGCAGCTGTGAGCGTGAAAATGGATCCCTGTGCAATTCTGAGTGTGCAAAGGATTCTCCTTGAGCAGGTGTGAGTGTGCAAATGGGTCCCCGTGCAATGGTGAGTGTGCGAGCCCCCCCTTGTGCAATTCTGAGCGTGCAAAGGACTCCTCATTCAGTTGTGAGTGTGCAAACGTGTCCCCGTGCAGTTGTGAGTGTGCAAGGCCCACCCTTGTGCAATGGCGAGCGTGCAAATGGCTCCCTGTGCAATTCTGAGCGTGCAAATGGATCCTCGTGCAAATCTGAGTGTGCAAGGCCCCCCCTCGTGCAAGGCCCGTCACTGGGGGTGATCCTCGTGCAAACCCCCCCCCTTGCACACTCCTGACCCCGCCCCTTGCACACCCACGGCCCCTCCCCCGCCCCGTTGCACACCCACGGCCCCTCCCCCGCCCCGTCGCACGCCCACTCACACTCAGCTCACGCTCACGCTCTGCCACGCCCACCGAGCGTGCGAGGGGCGGGGCCCTGGCACGGGGATGGGCTGTGCTTGTGCGAGGCGGGCACGCGAGCGAGCAAATCCGCGTGCAAGGATTGTCCCTGTGCAAGGACCACGTGCGAGCGAGCAAATCCGCGTGCAAGGGCATCGTCCTCGCGCGAGGATCCTCGTGCAAAGCCCACGTGCAAGGATCACCTTCACGAAAGGATCCTCGTGCAAGGGACATTCCTCGTGCAAGGATGATCCTCGTGCAAGGGACGTTCCCCCTGCAAAACGCGCGTGCAAGGACCATCCTCGTGCAAATTGTCCTTGTGCAAAGTGCGTGTGCAAGGATCGCCCTTGTGCGAGGATGATCCTCGTGTAAATTGTCCTCGTGAAAAGCGCGCGTGCAAGGATCCTCCTGGTGCAAGGATGGTCCTTGTGCAAGGGACGTTCCTCCTTCAAAATGCGCGTGCAAGGATCGTCCATGTGCAAGGATCCTCGTGCAAGGGACATTCCTCATCCAAGGATCCTTGTGCAAGGATGATCCTCGTGCAAGGGACGTTCCCCCTGCAAAATGCGCGTGCAAGGATCCTCCTCGTGCAAGGATCCGTGTGCAAATTTCCTCGTGTTCCTCGTGCAAAGCGCGCGTGCAAGGATCCACGTGCAAGGATGATCCTCGTGCAAGCCCCGCCCTCGTGCAAGCCCCGCCCTCGTGCAAGCCCCGCCCTCGTGCAAGCCCCGCCCCTCTCCCCTTACCCCACCCCCCGCGGCCCCTCCCCCCTTTTGCACTTTCGTGGCCGCGTTTGCTACTGACTGACCCCCCCGCCCCTCCCCCACTGTCCCCAATGTCCCCTCCCCCCCAATGTCCCCTCCCCCCTCCCGAGCGCACTTTAGGGGCAAAACCGAACGGAAAAGGGCAAAAAACGGAGCGGGAAAAAAAAAAAAAACGGGGACGGGAGGGGGAGGGCGGGAGAGGGGACCCAGAGGGGACATCGGGGGGGGGTGGCACCAAAAATGGGACGGGGACACCCGGGGGACACCGAGGGTGACAGCCAGGGGTGGCCACGAGGGGGCGGCACCAAGGGGGTGGCCCTGGGGGTGTCCCCAAGGGGATGGCCCCAATGAGGGTGTCCCCAAGGGGATGGCCCTGTCCCCACTGGGATGTCCCCAAGGGGATGGCCCTGTCCCCACTGGGATGTCCCCAAGGAGGTGACCCCACAGTTGTTCCCCCCCCCAGGGATGTCCCCACCCTCCCTGTGTGTCCCCATGGCGTCCGTCCCCTCCAGGATGTCCCATTTGGGATGTCCCCTTTGGGATGTCCCCATGGGTGTGTCCCCTCTGGGATGTCCCATTTGGGGTGTCCCCTCGGGGGTGTCCCCATGGGTGTGTCCCCTCCGGGATGTCCCCTCGGGGGTGTCCCCATGAGGGAGGTGTCCCCGGGGGTGGCGGGGGGTCCCCGGGGTGTCCCCCACGGCACGGCGGGGGTGGCAGCGGTGACAAATGTCCACTATTTATCTGCATCAGTGAGTGTTAGAGACGCCAATAAACACCGTAGAGCTGAGCTGGCTGCGGGGACAGCGGGGACATTGGGGACAGCGGGGGGACATTGGAGGGATTTGGGATGTTGGGGACGTTGGGGACATTGGGGGGACATTGGAGGGATTTGGGACGTTGGGGACATTTGGGGACATTGGAGGGATTGGGGTCAGTGGGTGCATTGGGGACACTGGGGACATTTGGGGACATTGAGGGCATTGGGGACATTATGGGGATTGGGGACATTGGGGGGATTTGGGATGTTGGGAGAGATTGGGACAATGGGGACACTTGGGGACATTGGAGGGATTGGGGACAGTGGGGGGACATTGGGAGGGATTGGGGGCAGTGGGTGCATTGGGGACACTGGGGACATTTGGGGACATTGAGGGCATTGGGGACACTTGGAGACATTGGGGGGATTGGGGACATCGGGGACATTTGGGGCCATCGGGGTATGAGGGGGGGACAGGAGGGGCTGTTGGGGACATTGAGGACAACACTGGGGGGACATTGGGGACATGGGGGGGGCGGGGATGGTTTCCGGTGGGGGTGGCACTGAGGGGACATCGGGGGTGACATCGGGGGGTCCCCAAATCCAGACCCCCCCACGGAGCAGCAACAACCACGATTTATTGTACACGAAGGGGGGGGGGAAGGGGAGGGGACCCCTTTTTTGGGGGGGTTCCCCCATTTTTTTGGTGTTCCCCCATTTTTTGGGGGGTCCCTGAGTCACGGGGGGAGGGGGGGGGTGGCCATGAGGTAAATTTGGGGGGGACCCCCCCAGGTGGCACCGAGATGGGGGGGGGGGGGCCTGAGGTTTGGGGGGTCCCTCGAGTTTTTGGGGTCTCTTTTTTTTGGGGGGGGCGTTGATTTTTGGGGGGTTCCTCCTTTTTGTCACCCCCCCATTCCAGACACCCCAAAAAAGGTGGGGGGGGGGGGGGGACGGGACACCCCAAATTTGGGCCCCTTCGGGATGGAGCCCCCCCACTTTTAGAGCCCCCCTCCCCCAAAATTCACACGCCCCCCCCCATCCTTCCCCCCAAATTTTGGGGTGCCCAATCCCTCTTACAACAGGTGAAGAACGCCCCAAAATTTTGGGGTGCCCCCCCCCTCTCACAATGGGTAGAAGACTCCCCCCCCCCCCCCAATTTTGGGGTCCCCCACTCACACAGGGTTGAAGAGCCCCCCAAAATTTTGATGTCACCAGTAGAGGACAGGTGGACTTACCCCCAAAATTTTGGGGTCCCCCCCACTCACACCAGATGTAGGACCCCCCCCCCCCTCCCATATTTCGGGGTGCAATCCCACTCATAGCAGATGGAATCCCCCCCAAATTTGGGGGTCCCCCTCACACACCATGTGTAAAACCCCCCCCCAAATTTCGGGGTGCCCCTCACACCAGATGGACTCCCCCCCAAATTTCGGGGTGCCCCCACTCACAGCAAATGGAACCCCCCAAATTTCGGGGTGCCCCGCTCACACCAGATGGAATCCCCCCCAGATTTCGGGGTGCCCCCACTCACAGCAAATGGAACCCCCCAAATTTCGGGGTCCCCCCGCTCACACCAGACGGAATCCCCCCCAAATTTCGGGGTCCCCCACCTCTCACACCATGTGTAAAACCCCCCCCCCAAATTTCGGGGTGCCCACCTCTCACACCATGTGTAAAACCCCCCCCCCAAATTTCAGGGTGCCCCCCCTTACACCAGATGGACCCCCCAAATTTCGGGGTGCCCCCACTCACAACAAATGGAATCCCCAAATTTCAGGGTGTCCACCCTCACACCAGATGGAATCCCCCCCCCCAAATTTCGGGGTCCCCCCCCTCACACCATGTGTAAAACCCCCCCAAATTTCGGGGTGCCCTCCCCAACCTTCGGGGTGCCCCTCCCCTCACACCAGATGGACCCCCAAAATTTCGGGGTCCCCCCACTCACAACAAATGGAATCCCCAAATTTCAGGGGTCTCCCCGCTCACACCAGATGGACCCCCCAGATTTCGGGGTGCTCCCCTCACACCAGATGGAATCCCCCCCCCTCAAATTTCGGGGTCCCCCCACTCACTGCACATGGACCCCCCAAATTTCGGGGTGCCCCCCCCATATTTCGGGGCGCCCCCCTGCCCCCTCACAGCAGCCGGCACGTCGAGGACTTTCCCCCTGCCCCCCCCGCGGCGCTGGGGTCCAGGTCGGGGGGCAGCGTCCCCGGGGCCCCCCACACGTTGAGCTCCTCGAAGACGCCGGTCTCGATCAGCTCCTCCTGCCAGGGGATGGGCACCGTGCCCGAGGCGAAGGCGTCGCACAGCGCCGCGTCCCCCGCGTCCAGCTCCACGCCCTTCACCGTCGAGAACGCCCCCACGTCCCCCAGGTCCTTGGCGTACACGCGGCGCGGGTCCGGCACGAACGGCGGCGGCACCAGACCTTGCACCAAAATTAACCCCCGTTAATTCTGGGGTCGCCGCAGAGAGACTTGATGGCCCCAGTATGGGCCGGGAACCACGGGAACCCCAAGGAACCTCCAGGAACCCCAAGGAACCTCCAGGAACCCCAAGGAACATCTGAGAACTTCCAAAAACCTCCCCAGAAACCTCCCAGTATAGCCCAGTATAGCCCAGTAACCACAGGAACCCCCAGGAACCTCCAGGAACCTCCAGGAACCACAAGGAACCTCCAGGAACCACAAGGAACATCTGAGAACTTCCAAAAACCTCCCCAGAACCCCCTCAGACCAACAGGAACACCCCAAAGTTCATCCCATGGCTCCCAGAAACCTCCCAGTATAGCCCAGTATAGCCCAGTAACCATGGGAACCCCCAGGAACTCCAGGAACCCCAAAGAACATCTGAGAACTTCCAAGAACTTGTCAAGAACCACCAGGAACACCCCAAAGTTCAACCCATGGCTCCCAGAAACCTCCCAGTATAGCCCAGTATAGCCCAGTAACCACAGGAACCCCAAGGAACCTCCAGGAACCCCAAGGAACATCTGAGAACTTCCAAAAACCTCCCCAGAACCTCCTCAGACCAACAGGAACTCCTCAAAGTTCAACCCATGGCTCCCAGAAACCTCCCAGTATAGCCCCAGTATAGCCCAGTAACCACAGGAACCACCAGGAACTCCAGGAACCCCAAAGAACATCTGAGAACTTCCAAGAACTTGTCAAGAACCACCAGGAACACCCCAAAGTTCAACCCATGGCTCCCAGAAACCTCCCAGTATAGCCCAGTAGAGCCCAGTAACCACAGGAACCCCCAGGAACCCCAAGGAACCTCAAGGAACCCCAAGGAACATCTGCGAACTTCCAATAACCTCCCCAGAACCTCCTCAGAACCACCAGGAACACCCCAAAGTTCATCCCATGGCTCCCAGAAACCTCCCAGTATAGCCCAGTAACCACAGGAAGCCCCAGGAACTCCAGGAACCCCAAGGAACATCTGAGATCTTCCAAAAACCTCCCAGAACCACCAGGAACACCCCAAAGTTCATCCCATGGCTCCCAGAAACCTCCCAGTACAGCCCAGTATGGTCCAGTAACCATGGGAACCCCCAGGAACCCCAAGAACATCTGAGAACTTCTAAAAACTCCCCAGAAACCTCCCAGTATAGCCCAGTAACCACAGGAAGCCCCAGGAACCCCAAGGAACCTCCAGGAACCACAAGGAACATCTGAGAACTTCTAAAAACCTCCCCAGAACCCCCTCAGACCAACAGGAACACCCCAAAGTTCAACCCATGGCTCCCAGAAACCTCCCAGTATAGCCCAGTATGGTCCAGTAACCATGGGAATCCCCAGGAACTCCAGGAACCCAAAGAACATCTGAGAACTTCCAAGAACTTGTCAAGAACCACCAGGAACACCCCAAAGTTCAACCCATGGCTCCCAGAAACCTCCCAGTATAGCCCAGTATAGCCCAGTAACCACAGGAAGCCCCAGGAACCCCAAGGAACCTCAAGGAACCCCAAGGAACATCTGAGAACTTCCAATAACCTCCCAGAAACCTCCTCAGACCAACAGGAACACCCCAAAGTTCATCCCATGGCTCCCAGAAACCTCCCAGTAGAGCCCAGTATGGTCCAGTATAGCCCAGTAACCACAGGAATCCCAGGAACTCCAGGAACATCTGAGAACTTCCAAGAACCTGTCAAGAACCTCCAGGAACTCCCCAAAATTCATCCCATGGCTCCCAAGAGTCAGTGGAAACCCCATTGTTGGACCTCCAACATTTGTTGGAGACCCCAAAACCCAATGGAGACCCCAAAACTCATTGGAGAACCCAACACTCAATGGAGACCTCAACTCTTGAGCACCCAACACTCAATGGAGACCCCAAAACCCAATGGAGACCCCAAAACCCAATGGAGACCCCAACTCTTGACCCCCCAACATTCAATGGAGACCCCAAAACCCATTGGGGACACTAAAACCCATTGGAGACCCCAACTCTTGACCCCCCAACATTCAATGGAGACCCCAAAACCCATTGGAGACCCCAACTCTTGACCACCCAACATCCTTTGAGGACCCCAATTCTGGAGACCCCAATGGAGACCCAAAACTCATTGGAGAACCCAACACTCAATGGAGACCCCAAAACCCAATGGAGACCCCAAAACCCAATGAGGACCCCAACACTCAATGGAGACCCCAACTCTTGACCACCCAACACTCAACGGAGACCCCAAAACCCAATGGAGACCCCAACTCTTGACCACCCAAAACCCAATGGAGACCCCAACTCTTGACCCCCACCGCCCCTGTAGACCCCTGCCCGCCCTGGATGCCCCGCTGGGCGTTACCGGCCTCGAGACGCCCCAGTTGATGGTCCTGAAGAAGGGGTGGGCCTTGAGCTGGGCGCAGCCGTTGTCGCGGAAGCCCAGGCGGGCCTGGGGGTCCTTGGCCAGGAGCCCCTCGCAGGCCTCGCGCGCGGCCGCGCTGAACTTGTCCGAGTAGGACACGGGGTCGTTCAGGATGCGCCGCGTCACCTCCTTGTTCTCCACCTGGTGGGGACAAAAAGGTGGTGGGGGGGGGGGTCCTTGGGGTCACCTTTGTTGGAGGTTCTTGGGGGGTTCCTTGGAGGTTCTTGGGGGGTTCTGAGGGACCTCGGGGGGTTCCTTGGAGGTTCTTGGGGGGTTCTGAGGGACCTTGGGGGGTTCTTGGGGGGTTCTGAGGGACCTTGGGCGGTTCTTGGAGGTTCTTGGGGGGTTCTGAAGGTCCTCAGGGGGTTCCTTGGAGGTTCTTGGTGGGTTCTGAGGGACCTTGGGGGGGTTCCTTGGAGGTTCTTGGGGGGTTCTGAGGGACCTTGGGGGGTTCCTTGGAGGTTCTTGGGGAGTTCTGAGGGACCTTGGGGGGGTTCTTTGGAGGTTCTTGATGGGTTCTGAGGGACCTTGGGGGTGGGAGGTTCTAGGGGAGTTCTGAAGGTCCTCAGGGGTTCCTTGGAGGTTCTCAGGAGGTTCCTTGGAGGTTCTTGGGGGGTTCTGAGGGACCTTGGGGGGTTCTTGGAGGTTCTTGGGGGGTTCTGAGGGACCTGAGGGTTTTTTTGGAGGTTCCTGGAGGTTCTGGAGGCCCTAGGGGGTGTTCTTGGAGGTTTTTAGGAGGTTCTGAAGGTCCTCAGAAGGGCTCTTGGAGGTTCTAGGGGGGTTCTGAAGGTCCTCAGGGGTTTATTGGAGGTTTTAGGGGGTTCTGGAGTCCTAAGGGGGAGTTCCTTGGAGGTTCTTGGGGGGTTCTTGGAGGTTTTTAGGGGGTTCTGAAGGTCCTCAGAGGGGCTTCTTGGAGGTTCTAGGGGGTTTCTGAAGGACCTAGGGAGTTTCTTGGTGGTTTTAAGGGTTTTCTGAGGGACTTTGGGGGATCCTTGGAGGTTCTTGGGGGGTTCTGAGGGTCCTGGGAGGTTTCTGGGAACCCTGAGCTGAATTTTGAGGAGTTCCTGGTGGTCCTGGGAGGTTCTGGGGAGGTTTTTGGAAGCTCTCAGATGTTCCTGGGGGTTCCCAGGGTTCCTGGGCTGTACTGGGCTGTACTGGGGGCACTGGGGGGCGCTGGGGTGGGGTCACCTTCTCCCCCCGCCGGCGGAAGGGGCCCTTGGCCTCCAGCATCTCGTAGATGGTCACCCCCAGCGTGAAGTAATCGACCGACCAATCGTAGTCCTCGTTCTTGAGCAGCTCGGGGGCCATGAACCCTGCGGGGACATTGAGGGGACAGGTGACACGGGAGGGACAGGGGACCCCCAGTGTCCCCCCAATGTCCCCCCAGTGTCCCCCCAGTGTCTCCCCAGTGTCCCCTGTCCCCACCTGGGGTCCCGGCATAGCCGCGGGTTTTGCTCTCTCCATCCTTGAGCTCCACGGCCAAGCCCATGTCGGACAGACGGACGTGGCCTGGGGACAAGTGACCACCAGTGACCACCAGTGACCATCAGTGACCACCGGTGACCACCAATGACCACCGGTGACCACCAGTGACCATCAATGACCACCAATGACCACCGGTGAACATTGGTAACCATCAGTGATGATCAGTGACCACCAGTGACCATCAGTGATCACCGGTGACCACCAATGACCACCAATGACCACCGGTGAACATTGGTAACCATCAGTGACCACCAGTCACCACCGGTGACCACCAATGACCATCAATGACCACCAGTGACCACCAATGTCCCCATGTCCCCCTCATTTCCCACTTCCCTCAATGTCCCCAAATGTCCCAACATCCCCAACATCTCCAATGTCCCCAATGTCCCCAACGCCCCCAATGCCCCCAATGCCCCCAATGTCCCCAACGTCCCCAACGCCCCAAATGTCCCCAATGTCCCCAGTGTCCCCACCGGCGTCGTCCAGCAGGACGTTCTCGGGTTTGAGGTCGCGGTAGACGATGCGGTGCTGGTGCAGGTGCTCCAGCCCCAGCAGGATCTGCGCCGTGTAGAAAACGGCGCGCGGCTCCGCGAAGCCCGGGTTCTCCTCGTCCACGTTGTAGATGTGGTACCTGGGGACAGCGGGGACATTGGGGACACCGGGGACATTGGGGACATTGGGGACACTGGGGACATCGGGGACATCGGGGACATCGGGGACACTGGGGACATAGGGGACGTTGGGGACATTGTGGTACCTGGGGACACCGTGGGGACAGGGAGGGACACCATCAATGTGTGTGGCACCAGCACAGCGCCAAGGTCACACCAGGGTCACAGCAAGGTGACACCAAAGCCATGCCAGGGTCACACCAGGGTCACGCCAGGGTCACACCAAGGTGACACCAAAGCCATGCCAAGGTCATACCAGGATCAAATCAAGGCCACATCAAGGTCACACCAGGGTCACACCAGGGTCACACCAAGATCGCACCAAGGCCATGCCAGACCATGCCAAGGCCCCTCCAAGGCCACAACACGGTCACACCAAGATCACACCGGGGTCACCCCAAGGCCACCCCAAGGGCACCCCGCTGTCCCCCAGGGCCACCACAGCCGCGTACCGCAGGTCGCCGCCGTTCATGATGGTCATGACGAGGCAGAGGTCGGTCTTGGTCTGGAAGGCGCAGGCCAGGGACACGATGAAGCGGCTGTGGACCCGTGCCAGGATCCGCTTCTCCACCAGCGCCGCCTGGGGACACGTGGGGACACATTGGGGACACGCTGGGGACACGCTGGGACATGGGATGGCACCACCATGGACATGGAGTGTGGACAGGGACAGGGACAGGGTGGCAGACACCAAGGGACAGACACAGGGACTGAGGGGACAGAGGGGCACATCTGGGGACAGAGGGACATCCGAGGAACAACCATGGGCACAGAGGGGACAAAGGGCCACCCTTGGGGACGTCATTGGTGCCACTATTGGTGCCAGCCCTAGGGCACCCTTGGGGCCACCATTGAGGCCACTCTTGGTGCCACCTTGGTACCACCATTGGGGACATCTCTGGGGACACCCTTGGGACACCCTTGGTGCCACCCTTGGGGCAACCCTTGAGGTCACCCTTGGAGCCACCCTTGGGGACACCCTTAGGACACCCTTGGGGCCACCATTGGTGCCACCATTGGTGCCATCCTTAGGACACCCTTGGGGTGACCCTTGGTGCCGCCCCTGAGGACACCCCTGGGACAAAGGGCCACTCTCGGTGCCACTCTTGGTGCCACCCTTGGGCCCCTCACCTCGTATCCCTTGCGCTTCTTGAGGCGTTTCTTGTTGAGGCGTTTGTTGGCGTACATCTTGCCGGTGGCGCGGCGCTGGCAGGCGCAGACCTCGCCGAAGCCGCCCTTGCCCAGCACGCGGAACTCGGCGAAGGCGTCGGCGTTGACGGCCTGGCTCTCGAGCCACTTGAACTGCACGAAGCGGCTGAACTCGGGCGAGCCCCGGTACGGCCCCCAGGCCGCCGCCTCCAGGTGCGCCAGCAGCTCCTGCCGCGCCGGCACGAAGGCGTCGCCCGGCAGCGTCGAGCCTGAGGGCAGAGGGGAGGGACAGGGGGTGTCATGGCCGCTGTTGGGGTGTCATGGCTGCCATTGAGGTGTCATGGCTGCCGTTGGGGTGTCATGGCCACTGAGATTGTCATGGACATGGTTGGGGTATCATGGCTGCCAATACCAACATGGCTGCCATTGGGGTGTCATGGCCGCCATTGGAGTGTCATGGCTGCCATTGGGGTGTCATGGCTGCTGTTGGGGTGTCATGGCCACTGAGATTGTCATGGACATGGTTGGGGTATCATGGCTGCCAATACCAACATGGCTGCCATTGGGGTGTCATGGCCGCCATTGAGTGTCATGGCTGCCATTGGGGTGTCATGGCTGCTGTTGGGGTGTCATGGCCACTGAGATTGTCATGGACATGGTTGGGGTGTCATGGCTGCCAATACCAACATGGCTGCCACTGGGTGTCATGGCCGCCATTGAGGTGTCATGGCCACCGTTGGGGTGTCATGGCCGCCGTTGGGGTGTCATGGACATGGTTGGGGTGTCATGGCTGCCAATACCAACATGGCTGCCACTGGGGTGTCATGGCCGCCATTGGGGTGTCATGGCCGCCGTTGGGGTGTCGTGGGTGTGGTTGGGGTGTCATGGCCACTGAGATTGTCATGGACATGGCTGGGGTATCATGGCTGCCAATACCAATATGGCCGCCATTGGGGTGTCATGGCCGCCATTGGGGTGTCATGGCTGCCAACATCATCATGGCCACCATTGGGTGTCATGGCCACCAAGGTCGTCATGGACATGGTTGGGGTGTCATGGCCACCATTGAGGTGTCATGGCCACCCTTGAAGTATCATGGCCGCCGTTGGGGTGCCATGTCAGCCATGTTGATGTTACAACTGCCATATTGGAGCCACGTCAGCCATATTGGAGCCATGTCAGCCATATCAATCTCACGGCCGCCATATTGGAGCCGCGTCAGCCATATTGGAGCCATGTCAGCCATATTGATCTCACGGCCGCCATATTGGAGCCGTGTCAGCCATATTTGCATCACGGCCGCCATATTGGCACTATGTCCGCCATATTGGAGACACGTCAGCCATATTGGAGCCACGTCAGCCATATCAATCTCATGGCCGCCATATTGGCACTATGTCCGCCATATTGGAGCCATGTCAGCCATATTGATCTCACGGCCGCCATATTGGAGCCGTGTCAGCCATATTTGCATCACGGCCGCCATATTGCCACCCACCCCCAGCCCCTCACCTGTGGGCGGCGCTGGTGGCGGCGGCGCTGAGGAAGCCGCAGTGCTCCGACCCTCCCGGCGTGAAGAACCGGCTCCGCAGCTTCTTGGCCGCCGCCTCCCTCTCAGCGTCCTCTGCACTGCTCGAAGGCCTCGATCTCCGCCCACAACGCCCCGGCCGCCGCGAACTCGGCCGAACCTTCCAGAAACCTCCGGAACAGCAGCTTCCCGATGGGCTGCTCCACGCACTGCCACCGGAACGACGTCTCCTGGCCGCCATCTTGGGTGTGGCCGGGCGGGGCTCCATTGGGGGCGCCGGGACCCCCGTTCTGGGTGCCGGCGGTGCCGCCCAGTTGGGCGCGCAGGGCCTCGCACTGGGAGATGTGGGGCAGGCGGAGCCGCGCCTTGGAGCGCCGGTCCTTGCTGCCGCCAACCGGGGCCGCCGCGCGCCGACACGTAGGCGGAGTTGGCCACCACGGTCTCCAGACCCCCGATGTCCATGGCTGGTGGGGGGGTGGGACACCTGGGGATGGGGTTGGGGGATACTGGTGGGACTGGTGGGACTGGTGGGATGTGCTGGGGGGGGTTTGGGGCACATGTGGGGGAGTTTTGGGGTGTGGGGGGGTTACTGGTGGGACAGGTGGAGGGACTGGGAGGCACTGGTGGGATGTTCTGGGGGGGATTTTGGGGCACATGTGGGGTGGTTTTGGGGTGGGGGGGTCATGGGACACCTGGGGATGGGTGGGGGGACACTGGTGGAGGGACTGGTGGGACTGGTGGGATGTTTGGGGGGCGTTTGGGGCACATGTGGGGGGGTTTTGGGGTGTAAGGGGTGGTGGGACACTGGTGGGGATGGGTGGGGGGACACTGGTGGGACTGGTGGAAGGAGTGGGTGGCACTGGTGGGATGTTCTGGGAGGGGGTTTGGGGTGTGTGGGGGGTTTGAGGAGCCCTCATGGGAAAACATGGGGGGGTGTGGGGCTGGGGGGAGCCCTCATTGGACACATTGGGGGGGTCTGGGGGTCCTTCTTGGGCCAAATAGGGGGGTCTGGGGGTCCCTCTTGTGCCTTGTGGGGGGTCTGGGGGTCCCTCCTGTTACACATGGGGGGGGGGTCTGGGGGTCCCTTGTATGACACAAGGGACTGGGGGGGTCCCTCCTGTTACACATGGGGGGGCTCTGGGGGAAGCCCTTGTGTGACAAATGGGGGCGGGGTCTGGGGGGGGTCTCTCGTGCGCTACACGAGGATGTGACCACGCCCCCTCCCCACCCCCGGGTAAGGTGATGGGGGGGGTCGCGGCTCTTAAAGGGCCCGCGCTATAATTAGCTAATTAGCGTAAGCGGCTCAGCGCGTGCCCTAAGCCGCTTTCGGGGCCCCTCGCACGAGATTCCCCCCCCGCCCCCGGAACCCCCCCCCACCACCACGGGAATCCCGACAGGCCCCGGGGCCGCGGGGGGCGATGGGAACGGGGTCACATCCCCCCCCCCAAAAAAAAACGGGCCGCAAAGGATTCTGGGAGAGACACCCCCCTAAAATGGGGTGGGTCCTACGGGGGGTGATGAGGAGGGGGAGGGGGGTGGGGGAGGGACCATCCACACCCCTCCCCCCCCGCATTAGCCCCGCCCCTTCAGGTGCCCAGGTGACCCCTCCCCTTCCAGAGCCCCCCCCCCACCCCTGGGGAGCCCCCCCAGGATCTCCCCCTCTCGGAGACCCCCCCCGCCATGACCCCAGACCCCCTGGGAGACCCCTGACCTCTGACCTCACCCTGACACCCCCCCCCCACACCCAGGACCCCCCATTTGGGGACCTCCCCCCCTCCGGGACCCCCTCCCCACTCACCCCGGGGGGGTCTCAGGTGTCCAGGACCCTCCCCCCCCCCCCCCCATGAAGACCCCTCCCCCCCCTTGAAGACCCCCACCCCCTGTGACCCCCCCCCCCCCCAAGGGACCCCAAACTTTGACCCCAGGGGACCCAAATCTGGGGAACCCCCCCCTTCCTGCGACCCCTCCCCCATTTCCCCCATGACCCCCAAACCTCCGAGACCCCCAGGGGCCATCCGGACCCCCCCCCCCCCTCAATAACCCCCCCCCCCTCCTTCATCCTTTAATAACCCCAGGAACCCCCCCCCCCCAGAGCCCCCTGACCCCAAATCCCCCCGGTACCCGAGACCCCCCGACCCCCACCCTTGTGACCCCCCCCCACCTCGGGACCCCCCCCCCACGATCCCCGCCCCCCCCCAGGGACCCCCCGTTCTCACCTGCGCAGCTGCCCCGGCCCGCGGCGGGTCCCGGTGCCCCGGGGCCGGATTAGCCCCGCCCGGGGATTAAAACAAATCCCCCGGGGCGGCCGCCCCCGACCCCCCCCCACCCCAAACCCCCCCCCCCTCATTGATCCGGGGGAGCCGGGATCGCTGGGACCCCCCCGAAATGATCGCGGGACCCCCCCGAAATGATCGCGGGACCCCCCCCGGAATGATCGCGGGACCCCCCCCGGAATGATCGCGGGAACCCCCCGGAATGATCGCTGGGACCCCCCCGAAATGATCGCGGGGACCCCCCCGGAATGATCGCTGGGACCCCCCCAATCCAATGAACATCGGGGGGATCAGGCAGCCGCGACCCCCCCCCCCCCCCCATTAACGCCCGGGACTCCCCCCAAAATTAGCTCCAGGGACCCCCCCTCAAATGATCCCGGAACTGCCCTGTTAACCCTCAGGGACCCCCCCCAAATTAACCCCAAGGACGCCCCCCAAATTAACCCCAGGGACGCCCCCCATTATACCCCAGGACCCCCCAAATTAACCCCAGGGACCCCCCAAATTAACCCCAGTGACCCCCCCAAATTTACCCCAAAGACCCCCCCCCCATTAAATCCCGGGACCCCCCCCCTAAATTGGCCCCAAGGATCCCCCCCTAACCTCGGGGACCCCCCCTAAATTAACCCCAGGCCCCCCCCCCCCAGTTGATCCTGGGGTTTCCCAGGACCCCCCCCCCTTAATTCCGGGGGGGGTCCAAATATTCCAAATATCCCGGACCCCCCCCCCCCTTCCCCATTAAACTCCGGGATCCTGAGATCCCGGGGGGACCCTCCCCCAATTAATCCCGGGGGGGGAACTCAGGACCCCCCCGCCCCTCCCATGGATCGGGGAATCCCCAGAAATTCGGGGACCCCCCCCCGAAATTTGGGACCCCCCCCGTGAATTCGGGATCCCTTTCATAGCTCGGGGAACCCGGGATATTCGGGACCCCCCCAAAATTTGGACCCCCCCCCAGAAATTCGTGATCCCCCCGGGATATTCAGGACCCCCCCCCGCCGGTAAATTCGGGATCCCCCCGGTAAATTCTGAACCCCCCCAGAAATTCTGCACCCCCCGGTAAATTCTGCACCCCCCCCATTAATGGGGGCCCCCCCCCCGCGTTCCCGGTGCGGTTCCGGTGCGGGGGGGCCCCGGGGCTGGGGGGGTTTGGCGGCCGGGCCGGGCCAGGACGCGCCGTTACCGGGGAGCCGGGAGCGCCCGCCCGGGCACGCGCGGCCCTTTCGGGGCCCCCCCCGGCCCTTTCGGGGCCCCCCCGGGCCCTTTTTGGCCCCCCCCCCTCCAAATTCCCGGAATGCTTTGGGGTCAGCGCGTCCTCCTGGATCCCCCCCCCCAAAAATCTTGAATTCTCCCATTGATACCTGGGAACCCCCCCCCACACCGCCCGCCCTGGAATTTTGGGGGCCCTTCGTGGAATTTTGGGGACCCCCCCGCCCAAAATCTGGGATCCCTCCGGACTCTTCAGCCCCACCCCCCCCAAACATTTGCGACCCCTCCCAAAGTTTTGACATCCCCCCCTCCAAAATTCTGACACCCCCCGCCCAAAATCCGGGACCCCCCCCCCCGGGATTCTCGAGCCCCCCCCAGACCCCCGAGCCCCCCCCACTTTGAGGAGGGGTCTCCCAGTTTGGGACTGGTTGAACTGGGAGCGTTGGGGTCTCCCCCGGGTGGGGGGGCCGGACTTGACCTCGAGTGACCCCGTGGTGCAAGCCCCGCCCCCAATTAGCCCCGCCCCCCGCTTTAATTATAGCAAAGCCTGGGTGGTCTGAGGGCTCCCAGTGCTCCCAGTAACCCCAGTGCTCCCAGTAACCCCAGTATCCTCCCCCAGTGCTCCCAGTTCCCATTTCCCAGTGCTCCCAGTAACCCCAGTATCCTCTCCCAGTTCCCCCCAGTTCCCCCCAGCCGTTCCCGCGCGGGCCCTTTAAGAGCCCCCCCCCCGCCCCCGGCCCCAAATCTCTCAATGGGGACGGTGGGAACCTCGCGGAGGCCGCGCCCCCCTCATTAGCATAAAGCATTAACCCTCCGTTATATGGAGAAAGGGGTGGAGCAAAGTGTTGGGGGCGGGGCTTGAGGCGGCCTAAGGGGCATTTAAACCTCGGATTAGCATAAGGGGCGTGGTTTGTGGGCGTTTGGGGTGGTTATTAGCAAAAGGGGCGGGGCACAGACAGGCAGAGTGTGTCATTAACATAAGGGGCGGGGTTTGAGGCTTAAAAGAGTGCAGCAGCATAAAGGGCGTGGCTAAAGGCTGATTAATTAGCATAAGGGGCGTGGCATTTGGGTTTTTGGCAGTCACAATCAGAAGGGGAGGGGCCAGGCAGCTTTAAGATGAATTATTAGCATAAGGGGTGGGGTATGATGATATTATAATGAGTTATTAGCATAAAGGGTGGGGAAAAGGGGATTTTAAAATGATGGTTGCATAAAAGGCGGGGCAAATGGGCTTCATAATTAATTATTAGAATAAGGGGAGGGGCATTCCTGGAGTTATAAATGCTATTAGCATAATGGAGGGGGCTTGATTAATTAAAACCCATCATTATTAGCATAAACTGATTGGCATTATGGGGTTCATGAACGCTATTAGCATAAGGGGTGGGGCTTGCAACATGTCATACTTCCTCATTACCATAAAGGGTGTCACATGTTGAGCTTTAATCCTCCTCATTAGCATAAGGGGTGTTGCAAATTAAGCTTTAACCCTCCTCATTAGCATTAGGGGCATGACAAGTTAAGCTTTAACAAGGCTCATTTGCATAAGGACCATTGCAAATTGAGCTTTAACACTCCCAATTAAGATTTACCACTCCTCATTTGCATAAAAGGCATGGCAGATTAACCTTTAACCCTGCTCATTAGCATAAGGGGTGTTGCAAATTAAGCCTTAACCCTCCTAATTAGCATAAAGGGCATGTCAAACAGAGATTTGACGCTGCTCATTAGCATAACGGGCGTTGCAAACGAAGCTTTACCACTCCCAAATTGGGCTTTAACCCTCCTCATTAGCATAACGGGCATTGCAATTTGACCATTGGCCAGCCTCATTAGCATAAGGGGCGTGGCCACATCCCTTTATAAACCACCGGAGAAGAGGCAGCAAATAAACCGGATTTAAAAGAGGGGGGCGTGACCTAAAAAAAAAAATATCTAATCCCACTGTGGGCGTGGCCAGAATCCCCCTTGTGGGCGTGCTCCGGCGGGCCGTGGGCGTGTCCTCCGAGCCCATAAAGGGCGGCGGCGGCGGCGGCCCCGCGGCGTTCGCGGGTTCGAGTCCCGGCGGGAGCGGCGGCGACACCGAGCGGGACCCGGGGGCTGGGGGGGGGGACACCGGGGGACAGCGACCACCGGGGGGGGAGGAGGGGGGGGGCCGGACACCGGGGGGGTCCCCGGGGACACCGGGGGGGGCGGGGCCCGAGGATGGCGCGGGACAAGGAGAAGCGGAGCTGCGGGCAGGTGGTGGCCGAGTGGCGAGCGTTCCTGTGGGACCCCCGCACGCGCCAGTTCCTGGGCAGGACTGGCTCCAGCTGGGGTGAGTTCGGCGCTTTTTGGGGCTTTTTTTGGGGTGTTTTTTTTTTGTGTGTGTGGGGGGGCATTTTGTGGGGTGACCCCCCCCAATTTTTTCTTTTTTTTTTTTTTTTTTTTTTTTTTTTTTTTTTTTTTTTGGGGTGCAGCGCCCCCCCGCGTGCTGATTGGGTGGGGGGGGTGATGATGATGGGTGAGGGGGATTTTTGGGGTGTCCCCCCCCCCCCTCCCCGCCATCCTCAACGGGTCGATTTTAATTTGGGGAGGGGAGGGAAATTTTGGGGGGACCCCACAACACTCAAAATTAGGAAAGACCCCCCCTCAAATAACGGGGAGGGAGGGAGGGGGCGCATTGAACCCCCCCAAATCCCCCCCCCCCATTTGTGCGTTAAATGAGGGGGGGGGGTTGCTCAGAGCCCCCCCCCCATCCCACCCCATTGGGGCCCCCCCAAAACTGGGTGAGAATTGGGGACCCCCCCCCCTCCCTTTAAACGCCGCTTTTTTGGGGTGGGGGGGGGCTCCTTTTGAGGAGGGGGCGGAATTAACCCAAGACCCCCCCCCAAAAATGAGTAAAATTTGGGGGAGGGGGCGGGCAGCTTAAAGCCCCCCCACCTCTTTTTTTATGGGGGGAGCCCCCCCCTAAAACATCCCCAAAAAAGGAGGGGGCGGTGGGGGGGAGGGGAATTTTGGGGGGGGGGGGGTTCAAAAGGACAAATTGGGGGTGGGGGGGGGGGGGGGGGGGGTGGCTTTGTGGCCCCCCCCCCCCCATCTGTCGCGCTGTGGCGACAAAAGTAGGTCACGGTCGGGGTGGGGGATGGGAACGGCGGGGATCCCCCCCCCCCAAAATGGAGGCGGGGGGGGGGGGGGCGGGGGGGCTGAACCAACTGAACCCCCCCCCCTCCCCCTCCCCCATAGCGGGGGAACCCCCAAAATTGGGGTGGGGACCCCTAAAAACCCCCCCGAAATCCTTTCCCCCCCCCCCTTCAGGGTCCAGATGGCTCCGGGGGGATTTAAAACGTCTGGGGGGGGGGGCGGGGGGGGGGGATTTGGGGGGGTCCGGGGGGGGGTCGGGGTTGGTTTTAGGGCGATTTTAGGGCGATTTTAGGGCAATTTTAGGGCGATTTTAGGGCGATTTTGGGGCAATTTTAGTGCAATTTTAGGGCGATTTTGGGCCGATTTTAGTGCAATTTTTAGGGGGTCCGAGAGGAGATTTGGGGGGTTCGCGGCTGATTTTTTGGGGTTTTTTTTGATGGGATTGGGGGCAGTTTTTGGGGCGATTTTGGGGGGCGCGTTTTGACGTTTATGGGGTGAATTAAGGAGAATTTTGGGGTGTTCGGGGCAGTTTTTGAGGGGTTTTTAATGGATTGGGGCTGTTTTGGGGAGCGTTTGACATTCATGGGGTAAATTCATGAGAATTTGGGGTGTCCGGGGCATTTTCGGGGCGATTTTTGGGGGGAGCGTTTTGACGTTTATGGAGTGAATTAAGGAAAATTTTGGGTTGTCTGGGGCAGTTTTTGGGGTTTTTTTATGGGATTGGGGCAATTTTTTTGGGTATTTAATGTCTATGGGGTAAATTCATCAGAATTTGGGGTGTCCAGGGCAGGTTTCTGGGGCATTTGTGGCGATTTTGGGGGGACTCGGCGTTTATGGGTGAATTAATGAAATTTTGGGTTGTCTGGGGCAGTTTTTGGGGTTTTTTTATGGGATTGGGGCAATCTTTTGGGTATTTAATGTCTATGGGGTAAATTAATGAGAATTTGGGGTGTTCAGGGCATTTTTGGGGCGATTTTGGGGCAGTTTTTGAGATTATTTGACGTTTAAGGGGTGAATTCATGAGAATTTGAGAGGTTCGGGGCAGTTTTTGGGGTTTTTAATGGGGTTGGGCAGTTTTGGGGGTATTTGGGGCAGTTTTTGGGGTATTTAATGTCTGTGGGGTAAATTCATGAGAATTTGGGGTGTTCAGAGCAGTTTTGGGGGGTATTTGGGGTTTTCAGGGAAATTTTGGGGGTATTTGGTGCCAACGGGGTGAATTTATGGGGTTTTCGAAGGATTTGGGGCAACATTTGAAGGGTTAAGGGAATTTGGGGCATTTTTGGAGGGTTTGGGGCAGATTTTGGGTCCCAAACCCCAAATTCGCCCCCTCAGAGCTGATCCTGCTCTTCCAAAGTGATTTTATTGGGATTTATCCCAAATTTTAGGGATTTTTCACCCATTTCGGATGGGATTTTGGGGTTTTTCACCCATTTCAGTTGGGATTTTTGGGGTTTTTCATTCATTTTTAATGGGATTTTTGGGGTTTTTCACCCATTTCAGTTGGGATTTTTGGGGTTTTTCACCCATTTCGGGTGGGATTTTTGGGGTTTCTGCCCCCAGGGGGGTTTTTCCTCACGGGGATTTCATTTTTGGGGTCCCTGACCCCCAATTTCGCCCGCCCAGGGCTGATCCTGCTGTTCTACCTGGTGTTTTACTTTGGAATTTGCACCAAAATTGGGGATTTTCATCTGTTTGGGGTGGGATTTTCCCTCCATTTCAGTTGGGATTTTGGGTTTTTTTCATTTATTTCTAATGGGATTTTTCACACATTTCTAATGGGATTTTTGTTTTTTTTTCATTTATTTCTAATGGGATTTTTGGGGTTTTTCACCCATTTCAGTTGGGATTTTTGGGGTTTTTCACCCATTTCAGTTGGGATTTTTGGGGTTTTTTCATTCATTTCTAATGGGATTTTTGGGGTTTTTCACCCATTTCAGTTGGGATTTTTCACCCCATTTCATTTGGGATTTTTGGGGTTTTTCACCCATTTCCATTGGGATTTTTGGTGTTTCTGCCCCTTTCGGGATTTTTCCTCACGGGGGTTTCATTTTTGGGGTCCCTGACCCCCCAATTTCGCCCCCCCAGGGCTGATCCTGCTGTTCTACCTGGTGTTTTACTTTGGAATTTGCACCAAAATTGGGGATTTTCACCTGTTTGGGGTGGCATTTTCCCCCCATTTCAGTTGGGATTTTTGGGTTTTTCATTCATTTTTAATGGGATTTTTGGGTTTTTCACCCATTTCAGTTGGGATTTTTCACCCATTTCAGTTGTGATTTTTGGGGTTTTTCACCCATTTCAGTTGGGATTTTTGGGGTTTTTTCATTCATTTCTAATGGGATTTTTGGGGTTTTTCACTCATTTCAGTTGGGATTTTTCACCCATTTCAGTTGGGATTTTTGGGGTTTTTCACCCATTTCAGTTGTGATTTTTGGGGTTTTCACCCATTTCAGTTGGGATTTTTGGGATTTCTGCCCCCAGGGGGGTTTTTCCTCACGGGGGTTTCATTTTTGGGGTTCCTGACCCCCCAATTTCGCCCCCCCAGGGCTGATCCTGCTGTTCTACCTGGTGTTTTAACGGGTTCCTGGCCGGGCTCTTTGCCCTCACCATGTGGGTGATGCTGCAGAGCGTCGACCCCCACGTGCCCAAGTACCAGGACCGGCTGCTGACCCCCGGTGAGACCCCGGGGAAGGGGGGCCTGGGTGGGGGTCCTGGGTTTGGGGTCTTGGATTTGGGGTCCTGGATTTGGGGTCTTGATTTGGGGTCCTGGATTTGGGGTCCTGGGTGGGGGTCCTGGATTTGGGGTCCTGGATTTGGGGTCCTGGGTGGGGGTCCTGGGTGGGGGTCCTGGGTGGGCGTCCTGGATTTGGGGTCGTGGATTTGGGGTCATGGATTTGGGGTCCTGGATTTGGGGTCTTGATTTGGGGTCCTGGATTTGGGGTCCTGGATTTGGGGTCGTGGATTTGGGGTCCTGGGTGGGGAAAGGGGTTTGGGGGGGATTTGGGACCCCCCCCGTGTGTCTCCCCTCCCCCCCCGCCCCCATGTGACCCCCTGGTGACCTTTGTGTCACCCTGCGTGACCCCCCCGTGGCACCTCCCCACAGTGTCCCCAATGTCCCCAATGTCCCCAATGTCCTCCCAGTGTCCCCAATGTCCCCAATGTCCTCCCAGTGTCCCCAATGTCCCCTGGCTGTCCCCAATGTCCCCAATGTCCCCCGATGTCCCCAATGTGCCCTGGCTGTCCCCAATGTCCCCGATGTCCCCAATGTCCCCTGGCTGTCCCCAATGTCCCCAATGTCCCCGATGTCCCCAGGGCTGATGATCCGTCCCTGCACCGAGGGTCTCGATGTCACCTTCAACGTGAGCCAGAGCCAGACCTGCACCAGTACGTGAGAGCCCTGCACCAGTTCCTGGAGCGTGAGTGCACTGGGAGGGACTGGGTTATACTGGGAGGGACTGGGAGGGACTGGGTTATACTGGGAGGGACTGGGAGGGGACTGGGAGGGACTGGGAGGGACTGGGAGGGACTGGGATGGCCCAACCCCATACTGGGATGACCCTTCCCATACTGGGATGACTCTAACCCATACTGGGATGACCCTTCCCATACTGGGATGACTCTAACCCATACTGGGATGACTCTAACCCATACTGGGATGACCCTAACCCATACTGGGATGACTCTAACCCATACTGGGATGACCCTTCCCATACTGGGATGACCCTAACCCATACTGGGATGACCCTTCCCATACTGGGATGACCCTAACCCATACTGGGATGACCCTTCCCATACCGGTCAGCCCCTCTCAACCCCGTCTCCTCCCCCAGCGTACAACGACAGCGTCCAGGCCGCGCGGAACGCGGCGTGCGCGGCCGGGCGCTACAACGAGCAGCCGGACGACGCCGTGCCCAACTACCCCAAGCGCGCCTGTCGCTTCGAGCGCTCCCAGCTCGGGCCCTGCGCCGGCCTCGGCCCCCACGGCGACTACGGCTACGGCAGCGGCCGGCCCTGCGTGCTCGTCAAGGTCAACCGGGTGAGACACGGGCACTGGGAGGGACTGGGAGGGACTGGGAGGGACTGGGTGATACTGGGAGGGACTGGGAGGGACTGGGATGGACTGGGAGGGTGTCTGGTGGGGCTTGGCAATGAGTTATGTTGGATTGGATGGACTGGTATGGACTGGGTTATACTGGGAGGGACTGGGAGGTGACTACGGCTACGGCAGCGCCCGGCCCTGTGTGCTCGTCAAGGTCAACCAGGTGAGACACGGGGGACTGGGACGGACTGGGATATACTGGGAGGGACTGGGTTATACTGGGAGCACTGGGATGGCATCTGGTGGTGCTTAGCCATGAGTTGTGTTGGATTGGGATGGACTGGGAGGGACTGGGATGGACTGGGAGGGACTGGTACAGGGCACTGGTCCTTACTGGTTTTCATTGGTTCATAGTGGGCCATGGAGGTCCATAATGGCCCATAGTGGTTCATACTGGTCTGTACTGGTTCATACTGGTCCCTACTGGTCCATACTGGTCTGTACTGGACCCTACTGGTCCATACTGGTCCATGCTGGTCCACACTGGTTCATACTGGTCCCTACTGGTCCCGCAGGTCATCAACTTCTTCCCGGGCAAGAACAAGAGCATCAACATCGTCTGTGCTGCCAAGGTGACGTCACTGTCCCCTCACGGTGTCCCCAAGTCCCCACAGGTGTCACCAAGCCCCCCCCCAGTGTCCCCAAGTGTCACCTTCAGTGTCCATCTTGTGTCACCTCTGGTGTCCCCAAGTGTCCCCCTCATGGCATTTCCAGTGTCTTCAATGTCCCCTCACTTCAAGGTGTCCCCACGGAGTCCCCAATGTTCCCCTGGTGTCTCCCCAAAAATGTCCCAAAAATGTCCCCATTGTCCCCAAATGTCCCCAATGTCCCCACATGTCCCCATTGTCCCCTCACTGTCTCTTGTCTCTGCCCAGCGGCCCCGGACCAAGGGTGACCTGGTAAGGGGGGGAGAGGTCCCAAAATCGGCTGCTTTCACCCCAAAATCCCTTTAGAATTCCCAAAAACTGGGGAGATTCACCCCAAAATTCCTTTGGGAATCCCAAAATCCTTTTAGGATCCCAAAATCCCAGAGTTTCATCCCAAAATTCCTCTAGGAATCCCAAAATTCACTTAATTCACCCCGAAATCCTTCTAGGAATCCCAAAATCTGCTGCTCTCATCCCAAAATCCCTTTAGAATTCCAAAATTGGGAGAGATTCACCCCAAAATCCCTCTAGGAGTCCCCAAAATCTGCTTAATTCACCCCAAAATCCTTTAGAATTCCAGTAATTGCATAGATCCCCCCCAAACCCTTGTAATTTGTCCCAAAATCCCAGAGTTTCAGCCCAAAATTCCTCTCGGAATCCCAACATTCACTTAACTCACCCCAAAATCCTTCTAGGAATCCCAAAATCTGCCGATTTCACCCCAAAATCCCGCTGGGTGTCCCCAGAGCTTCTGTGTCCCCCAGTGTCCCCAATGTCCCCCCCAGTGTCCCCATTGTCCCCATTGCCCCCAATGTCCCCAAATGTCCCCAATGTCTCCAATCCCCCCAATCCCCTCATTGTCCCCCTCAATGTCCCCAATGTCCCCCCAATGTCCCCATGTCCCTCTCATTGTCCCCAATGTTCCCGTGTCCCTCTCATTGTCCCCAATGTCCCCATTGTCCCCAATGTCCTCCCATTGTCCCCAATGTCCCCATGTCCCTCTCATTGTCCCCAATGTCCCCATGTCTCCTCAATGTCCCCAATGTCCCCATAATGTCCCATTGTCCCCATGTCCCTCTCATTGTCCCCAATGTCCCCAATGTCCCCCCAATGTCCCCATGTCCCCCCAATGTCCCCAATGTCCCCATGTCCCTCTCACTGTCTCTCTCTCGCTGCCCGCGGGGCCCAGGGACACTCGGCCACCACCGTAAGGGAACTGGACAGACTGGGACAAACTGGGACAAACTGGGACAGACTGGGATGAACTGGGGGACACTGGGACAAACTGGGGAGCACTGGGATGAACTGGGACAAACTGGGAGGCACTGGGGGGGGAATTTTTGGGGGATAAAAGGTGGGAGGGGTCTTTGGGGGCTATTTTGGGGGGGCTATTTTGGGGGTATTCTGGGGGACTCAGGGGGGGTTCAGGGGGAAATTAAGGGGGGATTTTTTGTTTTTTTTTTTGGGGGGGGGAGGTATTTTGGGGCTCTCTGGAATATTCTGGGGGTCCTGGCAGCATTTAGGGCATCCCTGGGAATATTTGGGGGGAGGGGTCCTGGAGCTATTTTTTGGGTCCCTTTAGGGGATCCCAGAAATATTTGGGGGTCCCTGGAATATTCCGGGAGGGATCCTGGAGCTGTTTTGGGTCCCTTTTGGGGGTCCCGGGGGTATTTTTTTTGGGGGGGGGGGTCAGGAATATTTTTAAGATCATTTTTTGGGGTCCTGTGGCTCTTTCGGGGGCCGTTTAATGGGGTTTGGGATTTTGGGGAGGGGGATATGGGAATGGGGGATGTTTTTTGGGGGAGGGGGGTCCAGAGGGGGTGTCCCCCCCCCCTTCAGGGGACATTTGGGGACCCCCCTCGTGTCCCCCCCCCCAGCGTGAGGAGGACGCCGCCCTGCTGGGCCCCATGCAGCTCTTCCCCCCCAACGGCACCATCGACCTCATGTACTTCCCCTACTACGGGAAACGCGTCCACGTGAGCACCCCAAAAACCCCAAAATCCCCCTGGGCACCCCAAAAACCCCCCTGGGCACCCCAAAACTTGGGGTTCCTCTCGGGGGGTGGGGGGAGACCCCAAAATCCCACTGGGGAGGGGGGCTTGGGGGCACCTGGGGTTCCCCAAAGGGGTTTTGGGGGGATTTCCTGGAGGTTTTGGGGATTTTTTTTTTTTTGAGGTTTGGGATCTCCCCAAGGGGTTTTGGGGTGATTTCCTGGAGGTTTGGGGATCCCCCCGAGGGGTGTGGGGATCCCCTGGACACCTGAATCCCTGGGAATTGGGGTTTTGGGATCACCTGGACACCTAAATTCCTGAAAATGAGATTTTCGGGATTTTCCAGACAAGCAAATTCCTGGGAATGGGGATTTTGGGATTATCTGGGCATCCAAATCCTTGGAAAAAGGAGATTTTTGGGATCTTCTGGACACCTGAACCCCCGGGAATTGGCATTTTGGGAATTCCCTTTACACCTGCCCTAGGGACATCGGGATTTTGGAAATCCCCCCACGCTCCCCAAAACCACAAATATTCCCCCCCACAGCCCCCCAAAAACCCCCGATTTCCCCCCCCCAGGTGAACTACACGCAGCCGGTGGTGGCCGTGCAGTTCTCCAACGCCACGGCCAACGTGGATCACCACGTGGAATGTCGCCTCAACGCCGCCGGCCTCCGCACCGACGACGAGCGCGACAAATTCGCCGGGCGCGTGGCCTTCCGCCTGCGCATCAACCGCGACTGACCCCGCCCGGAGCCCCCCGTAGCCCCCCGGCTCCTCCCCCATCGCCGCCGCCGCCATCGCCGCCCCCAGCTCGGGTCTAATCGCCCGCCCCGCCCCCGTCGGGATGCTCCTAATCTGAGGATAATAAATGTACATAGATATTTTTTATATGAGAAATCGATTAAACGGTGCAGTAGGGCCCTGGCTCGTCCCCTCCCGCCTCCATCGTGGCGCAAAATGTTCGTGGTTTGTGCTCGAGGTTTGGAGTTGGGGTGGTTTGGGGGTGGGTTTGGGGGGTTTTGGGGGAGTTTTGGGGGTTTTGGGGGGGTTTGGAGGGGAGATTGGTGATGTTGGGGGAGAGCAAGATGGCCGCCTGTCAAGATGGCTGCTGTGGGTGGGGAAATAAGGAGCAAGATGGCCACCTGTCAAAATGTCCGGCTACCAAGATGGCCACCAATCAAGATGGCCGCTACTCAAGATGGCTGCCGCTCAAAATGGAAGCCTACCAAGATGGCCGCTAGTCAAGATGGCTGCCGCTCAAAATGGCCGCCTGTCAAGATGGCCGCCTACCAAGATGGCTGCCGCTCAAAATGGCCTCCAGTCAAGATGGCTGCCTCTCAAAATGGCCGCCTACCAAGATGGCTGCCGCTCAAAATGGCCGCCAGTCAAGATGGCTGCCTCTCAAAATGGCCGCCTCTCAAAATGGCCGCCAGTCAAGATGGCCACCTCTCAAAATGGCCACCAGTCAAGATGGCTGCCGCTCAAAATGGCCGCCTCCCAAAATGGCCGCCTACCAAGATGGCTGCCGCTCAAAATGGCCGCCAGTCAAGATGGCCCCCTCTCAAAATGGCCGCCAGTCAAGATGGCTGCCGCTCAAAATGGCCGCCAGTCAAGATGGCTGCCGCTCAAAATGGCCACGTCAAGATGGCTGCCTCTCAAAATGGCCGCCTACCAAGATGGCTGCCGCTCAAAATGGCCGCCAGTCAAGATGGCTGCCGCTCAAAATGGCCGCCAGTCAAGATGGCTGCCTCTCAAAATGGCCGCCAGTCAAGATGGCTGCCTCTCAAAATGGCCACCAGTCAAGATGGCTGCCTCTCAAAATGGCCGCCTAACAAGATGGCTGCCTCTCAAAATGGCCGCCAAACAAGATGGCTGCCTGTCAAAATGGCCACCAGTCAAGATGGCCGCCAGTCAAGATGGCCGCCTCTCAAAATGGCCGCCAGTCAAGATGGCCGCCTCTCAAAATGGCCACCTACCAAGATGGCTGCCTCTCAAAATGGGCCGCCTACCAAGATGGCTGCCTCTCAAAATGGCCGCCTAACAAGATGGCTTCCTCTCAAAATGGCCGCCAGTCAAGATGGCCGCCTCTCAAAATGGCCGCCTACCAAGATGGCTGCCTCAAAATGGCTGCCAGTCAAGATGGCTGCCTCAAAATGGCCGCCTACCAAGATGGCTTCTTCTCAAAATGGCCACCAGTCAAGATGGCTGCCGCTCAAAATGGCCCGCCTACCAAGATGGCTGCCATGGGTGAGGAGTAAGGACCAAGATTTGTTGATTTTTGAGGTATTTTTGTTAAATTCTGGGTTTATTTGATGAGAGTTTGGTTTATTTGATGATGTTTGGTGCTTTTTGGGTTAATTTGTCTATTTTTTGGGGTTCATTTGTTGATTTTTGGGTTCACCTCTTGAGTTTTGGGTATATTTGTTGATATTTAGGTTTATTTGATTTTTTTTTATTTTTGATGAATTTTTGTGGTAATTTTTTGAATTTATGGCTTCTTTGTTGATAGTTGGTTTTATTTTTAGATTTTGGTGTTCATTTGTTGATTTTTGGGGTTTATTTATTGATTTTTGGGTTTATGTTATGATGTTTTTGCGTTCATTTGTTGATTTTTGGGTTCATTTGTTGATATTTTGGGTTAATTTGTTGAATTTTCGGTGATTTTTTGGGTTTTTTCGTTAATTAGGCCACGGGGGGGGGGTTGGGCCCTTAATGAGCCTTAATGAGCTCGTTAGTGCTGCCAGGCCACGGGGTCCCCCTCCCCCCCCTTGGCAGGGGCGCCCCCATTCAGGACAGGGGGCGGGGCCAAGGCATTGACGTCATCGGAGAGGGGCGGGGCCACCAAAACCTCCCCAATTTCCCTCCCCCCAATGAACCAATTAAACCCCGCCCCCAATTAACCCCCAATTAACCAACCCCTAATTAACAACCCCCAATTAACACCCCCCATTCAACACCCCCTAATTAACACCCCAAACCCTCTCCCCTAATGATCCCCCTAATTAAGACCCCCCCCAATTAATGGCTCCTAATTAACACCCCCATTAACACCCCCATTAAGACCCCCCCCTCCAATTAATAACACTCCGCAATTAACACCCCTAATTAACAGGCCCTAATAAATGTTTCACTTCCTACCAGCCCCTAATTAATGGCAGCTAATCGAGATCTCCAATTAATAATCTACTAATTAATTAATAACCCCTAATTAATACCCCAAGAGACTTCTCAATTAACATTGTGCTTAATTAATAGGCCCTAATAGAGACTGATCTAATTACCTGAGCATAATTAATAACTCTTACTTAAAAGCCCTTAATTAAGGCCCTAAATCACTTCCCATTTATTAGCCCTTAATATAAATAGCTCTAATTAATGGCTTCTAATTAGGCCCCCGATTACAACACTAATTAATAACTAATATTAACCTTTCTAATCATTAATTAATTATCACTGAGACCCCAATTAACCCCCCCATTAACATCCACTAAGAGAAATGCTTCTAATTATAGGAATAATAACAATAATTTTAATTAATCAGCCCTAATACCCCCCCAATTAACCCCCTCACTTAACAACTCTCAACCCCTCCAATTAACACCTCCTTAATTAACACCCGGAATTACCCCTCAAATTAACACCTCATTAACCCCCTCTTAATTAACCCCCAGAACGAATTCCTCCCCATTAATTAACCCCCTTTTAATTAACCCCCCCAAATTTTCACATCCTCATTAATTAACCCTCAATTACCCCCTCAAAATTCCAAATTTCCCACCCCAAAAAAATTCCCTTTTTTTGGAACAAACCACCCCAAAATCCCCCCTTTTAATCGCCTCTCCCTTAATTCCCGCCTTCATTAATTAATAAATTCATTAATTAACCCCTTAATTACCCCCTCAAAAATTCCAAATTTCCTGCCCCAAAATTTCCCTTTTTTTGGAACAAACCACCCCAAAATCCCAACCCCTTTTAATCACCCCTCCCTTAATTCCCACCTTCATTAATTAATAAATTCATTAATTACCTCACTAATTAACTCACTAATTACCCCCTGGCCAGCCCCTCCCCTCCCCTCCCCCCCCGATCCCGTCCAGATGGTGCCGCCCCCCCTTTCCCCTCCCCCATCCTCCGCGATTCGGGGCCGTTTTTGGGCTCAATCGGGGCCTTTTTGGGACCCCCCCGATTTTGGGGTTCCCCCCCCTCTCCCCGGGCGGCTCCAAGGGCGGCTGAAGGGGACGGGGGAATTTTCCAGAATTTTCCGAATTTTCCAGAGCGTTCCTTGGCAGGAGCCGGGAATGGAGGGGGGGGGGGAATGGGAGGGGTTGGGAGGATGAGGAGGCCCCGCCCCCCTCCTTAACCCCCTCCCCCTCTCCCCGGCCGGAATTGAACTGGGACCAGTGAAAAGGCGCGGCCGATCCCAGTTTGGCCAAACTGGGATCCCGGTTACCCCCAGTTACCCCAAACCGGGATCCCAGTTACCCCCAGTTACCCCAAACTGGGATCCCAGTTAACCCCAGTTACCCCAAACTGGGATCCCAGTTACCCCCAGTTACCCCAAACTGGGATCCCAGTTACCCCCAGTTACCCCCAAACTGGGATCCCAGTTAACCCCAGTTCCTCTAAACTGGGATCCCAGTTACCCCCAGTTACCCCAAACTGGGATCCCACTTACCCCCAGTTCCTTTAAACTGGGATCCCAGTTACCCCCAGTTTGGCCAAACCGGGATCCCAGTTACCCCCAGTTACCCCAAACTGGGATCCCCCCCAAACTGGGATCCCCAATTTCCTCCCAGTTACCCCCAAACTGGGATCCCAGTTACCACCAGTTACCCCAAACTGGGATCCCCCCCAAACTGGGATCCCCAATTTCCTCCCAGTTACCCCAAACTGGGATCCCAGTTACCCCCAGTTACCCCAAACTGGGATCCCCCCCCAAACTGGGATCCCCAATTTCCTCCCAGTTACCCCAAACTGGGATCCCAGTTACCACCAGTTACCCCAAACTGGGATCTCCCCCAAACTGGGATCCCCCATTCCCCCCAGTTACCCCAAACTGGGATCCCAGTTACCCCCAGTTCCTTTAAACTGGGATCCCCGTTACCCCCAGTTACCCCAAACTGGGATCCCAGTTACCCCCAGTTCCTTTAAACTCGGATCCCAGTTCCTCCCAGTTACCCCAAACTGGGATCTCCCCCAAACTGGGAGCCCCAATTCCTTCCCAGTTACCCCAAACTGGGATCCCAGTTACCCCCAGTTCCTTTAAACTGGTCTCCCAGTTCCCCCCAGTTACCCCAAACTGGGGCCCCCCTCCCCAAACTGGGACCCCCAGACACCCCCCGGGTGGGGGAGGGGCGCTATAAAAATCCCTTTATTGTATAAAAACCCATTAAAAACCGGGGGGGGGAGGGCGGGGCCAGGAATGACGTCATGCGGGATGGGGGCGTGGCTTATAAAATCAACAGGGGCGTGGCTTAAGGGCAGGGGAATCAATCACGTGGGCGTGGCTAAAGCAGGGTGGTTATAATGTGGGAAAGGGGGCGTGGTTAAACATTGGGGGCGTGGCTAAAGCAGTGATTGACAGGTGGCATGTGGTCAAGCATGAAGTGGGCGGGGTTACAAAGGAGAAATGGGTGGGGCTGACTAGGACAGGAGGGCCAATGGGAAACCGGGGTGAGTGGGTGTGGTTGGGAAGGGGGCGTGGTTTCCAGACGAAGGGGGCGTGGTCAATCCGACTCCCCCGACTCCGCCTTCAGCAGCAGCTTTTCCCACGGGGCACCCGCCCCTCCCCCCGGCGGCGGCGCCCCTTGGACCTGGGGGGGGGAGGGGAGAGTGAGGGACCCCCCCCCCCATCAAAATGTGGGAGTCCCAAATTCTCCCCAAAATGGGACCCCAAAATCCTGGAGTCCCAAATTGCCACAAAAAACCCCAAAAAATGACCCCAAAAGCCACAAAATGACCCCAAACCCTCCCAAAATGCCACCCAAAGTGCCCCCCAACCCCCCCAAATGACACCAGACCCCTCCCAGCCCCCCCAAAATGACCCCAACCTCCCCCAAAATGACCCCAATTTTCCCCCAAACCCCCCCCAAAATGACCCAAAACCCCCGACTTGCCCCAAAATGGACCCCCCCCAACCCTTAAAATTGTCCCCAAATCCTCTGAAACCCCCCCAAAGTGACCCCAACCCCCCCAAAATGACCCCAATTTGCCCCCAAACCCCCCCAAAATGACCCCAGACCCCCCCCACCCCCTAAAATTGTCCCCAGATCCTCTGACCCACCCCCTCAAAATGACCCCAAATCCCCTGAAATTGCACCCAAACTCCCCCAAAATGACCCCAAACCCCCCCAAATCCCCCTGAAATGCCCCAATTCCCCCCAAAATGACCCCAAACCCCCCCAAAATGACCCCAAAAACCCCGACTTGCCCCCAAATCTCCCCAAACCCCCCCAAATCCCCCTGAATTGCCCCCAATTCCCCTCTTCAAATGACCCCAAACCCCCTCAAACTCCATCCCCAAATTGACCCCAGACCCCTCCCAAGCCCCCCCCCCCCCCCGTTTTTGGGGTCTCACTTTTGGGGGGCCCCCCCCCGGTCGTAGGTGCGCTCCAGGGCCTCGTTGACCATGCGGAACATCTCAAAGCGCTTCCGGCCCCGCACCTGCACCCCAAAAACACCTGGGGTGAGCGGGGGGGGGGACCCCAAAAAGGGCTGAGACCCTCCAGGGACCCCCCCCCAAAAAAATCGGGATCCTGAGAGGGCTGAAAACCCCCCCAGAAACCCCCAAAAAATTGGGGTCAGGGGGACCCCAAAAGGGCTGAGATTCCACAGGGAGCCCCCAAAAAGTAATGGGGTCAGGGGGGGCTGGACACCCCCAAAGAGCCCCCAAAATTGGGGTCAAGGGGACCCTAAAAAGGACTGAGATCCCTCAAGGACTCCCCAAAAAATAACGGGGTCAGGGGGACCCCAGAAAGGGCTGAGACCCCTCAGGGACCCCCCTAAAAACTGGGATCCTGAGAGGGCTGAAAACCCCGAAAATTTGGGTCAGGGGGACCCCAAAAAGGGCTGGAGACCCCTCAGGGACCTCCCAAAAAATAACGGGGTCAGGGGGACCCCAAAAGTGCTGGAGACCCCCAGGGACTCCACAAAATTGGGGTCATGAGAGACCCCAAAAAGGGCTGAGATCCCACAGGGACCCCCAAAAATAACGGGGTCAGGGGGATCCCAAAAGGGCTGGAGACCCCTCAGAAAGCCCCCAAAATTGGGGTCACAGAGGGCTGGAGACCCCCCCAAAATTTGGGTAAAGGGGGAGCCGGAAAGGGGTGGAAACCCCCCAAAAATAATGGGGTCAAGGGGAACCCCAAGAAAGGTGGAGACCCCTCAGGGACCCCCCAAAAATAACGGGGTCAGGGGGACCCCAAAAGGGCTGGAGACCCCACAAAATTGGGGTCATAAGAGACCCCAAAAAGGGCTGGAGACCCCACAAAATTGGGGTCACAGAGGGTTGGAGACCCCCCCAAAAATGGGGTCGGGGGAGGATGGAGACCCCCAAGAGAACCCCCCCCAAAAATTTGGGTTATGGGGGAGCCCAAAAGGGCAGGAGCCCCCCAAAATTGGGGTCATAGAGGAGCCCGACACCCCTCAGGGACCCCCCAAAAATAATGGGGTCGGGGGGGGTCTGAAAGAGGTGGAGACCCCACAGGAACCCCCAAAAATTGGGAACCCCAAAAGGGATGAACACCCCTCAAAAAAACATTGGGGTCGGAAGAAAACGGACAAAAACCCCTAAAAAAAATGGGGTCAAGGGGACCCCAAAAGGGCAGAAACACTCAGGGGACCCCAAAAAAATTTAGGGGTGGCAGAGGGAATGGGGAGACTTTTAGGGGACCCCCAGATGTGCCCCCAGCCCCACCTGCAGGGAGAAGATTTCGGTCTCGGGGTCCTGCAGTCGCTTCTTGGAGCTCTCGGGGGCCTCATCCGGGGGCAGCAGGGCTGGGGAGGGGCAGGGGGGGCTCAGGGACCCCCAAAAGGGCCCCCAGAGACCCCCCCCCAAATCGTTGGGGGCGTCCCGGGGAGGCCACGCCCATTATTCATGAGGAGGTGCTCGTTAGCATGTTTGGCCACGCCCTTGTAGGGGGCAGGGTGTCTCGGTGGGTGGAGCTGCGCCTGGTTTGGCTCCACCTCCCGGCAATGCAGTGGACACGCCCCCTTCCTTTAGGCCACACCCCCTCAGGGTTGGACCCTTTGCTACTTTGCATAAGCCACACCCACATGGCTCCACCCACCCCTGGCTGAATTGGCCACACCCACCCAAGCCACGCCCTCCCACAAAGCTCCGCCCCCATTGTCTGGGAGCCACCTCCCCATCATTTCAGACCACACCCACATTTAGGCCACACCCACTCATCAATCAAGCTCCTCCCACTCCTATTCAGGCCCCACCCCTACCCCACATCAGGCTCCACCCATCCATTTAGGCCACGCCCACACACCCTCCCACCTCACATCTCCTGGCCACGCCCCCACAGAGGCCACACCCCCACCCAAGCCTAGGTCACACCCCCAAGCCCCACCAAAGCCATATCCTGCCTCATGTTCTTTAGCCCCGCCCTCTCCCGGATTGGCCCCGCCCTCACCTCGCTTGGCCCCGCCCCTTTTGCGCTGGGTCTCCTCCTCATGGCGCCGATCCCGCCCGGGGCAGGCGCAGACTCGGACCTCGAAACAGCGCCGGCCCAGGATGTGACCCCTGAAACCACCCCAAAATCAGCCTGGGGACCCCAAAATCACCCCGAAAACAGAGAGGGGATCCTCCAGAACCACGGGCACCCCAAAAACCCCACCCTGATCCACCCAGGAACCCCAAAAATCCCAAATTCGGGCACAGAACTGAACCTCGAAACAGCTCCGGGCCAGGATCTGACCCCTAAAATTGGGATTGGGGGACCCCAAAATCAGCCAGAAAGACCCCAAAATCATCCTGGGGACCCCAAAATCTGCTCAGGGACACCCCAAAATCCATCCAGAAACTCCTCAAAATATTTTTAAAGGATTCTGCATTTTTAAGACCAAAACTAAAAGGATTTTGGGGGGAACTTTTGGGGTTTTTTGGGGTGATTTTTTGAGGGATTGTTGGGAGGATTTTTGGGGATATTTTTAGGGTTTTTTTGGGGGGATTTTTGGGGCTCACCCAGGTCCCTCGAGGGTGAGGATGGTGAGGATGGGTCTCCTGTTCATGCCCCCCATGCAGGAGCTGTTGCACATGAAGTTGTACAGGACCGTGGTGCACTCGGAGCCCACCTGGGAATGGGGAAAAATGGTCAAAACCCTAAAAAAAAAACCCCCAAAAAATATCCCAAAACCAACCCAAAAAATACCCCAAGACCAACCCAAAAATACCCCAAAACCATCCCAAAAATAGCCCAAAATCACCTCAAAAAATACCCCAAAATCAACCCAAAAATACCCCAAAACCAACCTAAAAATATCCCAAAGCCAACCTAAAAATATCCCAAAGCCAACGCAAAACATACCCCAAAACCAACCCAAAAATAACCCAAAATCAACTCAAAAAATACCCCAAAATCAACCCAAAAAATACCCCCAAAATTAACCCAAAAATACCCCCAAAATCAACCCAAAAATACCCCAAAACCAACCCAAAAATACCCCAAAATCAACCCAAAAATCAACATAAAAATATCCCAAAACCAACCCCAAAAATAACCCAAAATCATCTCAAAAATACCCCAAAACCAACCCACAAATACCCCAAAATCAACCCAAAACCACCCCAAAACCAACCCAAAACAAACCCCAAAATCAACCCCAAAATACCCCAAAACCAACCCAAAAATACCCCAAAATAAACCCCAAATCAACCCAAAAATACCCCAAAACCAACCCAAAATACCCAAAAAAACCCCCCCAAAAACCCACCTGGGATGGGGGGGACATTTTATGGGGATTTTGGGGTTTTTATTTGGGATTTTTTGGGGTTTTTATTTGGAATTTTGGGGATTTTTATTTGGGATTTTGGGGCCGTTCTTGGGGATTTCTGCAGGGATTTCAATGGGGATTTTGGGATTTGGGATTTTTGGGGTTTTTGGGATTTTTGGGGTCACCTCAGGGGGTTCATAGGGCACGGCCACGCTCGGTCCCTGAGGGGATTTTGGGGTTTTTCTTTGGGATTTTGGGGCCATTCTTGGGGATTTCTGCAGGGATTTCAATGGGGATTTTGGGATTTGGGATTTTTTGGGATTTTAGGATTTTTTAGGATTTTTGGGGTCACCTCAGGGGGTTCATAGGGCACGGCCACGCTGGGGCTCTAAGGGGATTTTGGGGCTTTTATTTGGGATTTTGGGGCCGTTCTTTGGGATTTCCGCAGGGATTTCAATGGGGATTTTGGGATTTGGGATTTTTGGGGTTTTTGGGATTTTTGGGGTCACCTCAGGGGGTTCATAGGGCACGGCCACGCTGGGGCTCTGAGGGGATTTTGGGGCTTTTATTTGGGATTTTGGGGCCGTTCTTGGGGATTTCTGCAGGGATTTCAATGGGGATTTTGGGATTTGGGATTTTTTGGGATTTTTGGGGTTTTTGGGATTTTTGGGGTCACCTCAGGGGGTTCATAGGGCACGGCCACGCTCGGTCCCTGATGGGATTTTGGGGCTTTTATTTGGGATTTTGGGGCCGTTCTTTGGGATTTCTGCAGGGATTTCAATGGGGATTTTGGGATTTGGGATTGTTTGGGGTTTTGGGATTTTTTTGGGGTTTTGGGGTCACCTCAGGGGGTTCATAGGGCACGGCCACGCTGGGGCTCTGATGGGATTTTGGGGTTTTTCTTTGGGATTTTGGGGCCGTTCTTGGGGATTTCTGCAGGGATTTCAATGGGGATTTTAGGATTTGGGATTTTTTGGGATTTTTTGGGATTTTTTGGGTTTTTGGGGTCACCTCAGGGGGTTCATAGGGCACGGCCACGCTGTGTCTCTTGGTGGTTTCGTCGTCCTGGTACCGAGCCTGGGGGTTCCCCTCCACCCGGATCAGGTGCTGGGCGGGGGCGTTGCCTGGGGAGACCCCAAAAATCCAAAATTAACCCCAAAATCTGCTCCAAAAGCAACCCCAAAAATCCCAAATGAATCCCAGAACCAACTCCAAAATCAGCTTCAAAATGAACCCCAAAATCAACCCCAATTTTTCCAGAATTTAACCCAATTTTCCCCCAATTTTTCAGAATTTAATCCAATTTTTTCCCCATTTCCCCCCTATTTTTTCCAATTTCCCCCCAATTTTTCCCCAATTTCTCCCCCAATTCCCCCCCATTTTTTAGGGTGTCCCCCCCCCCATTTCCCCCCCATTTTTTGGGCTGTCCCCCCCCAATTCCCCCCCATTTTTTGGGGTGTCCCCCCCCCCATTTTTTGGGGTGTCTCCCCCCATTTCCCCTCCATTTTTTGGGCTGTCTCCCTCCATTTCCCCCCCATTTTTTGGGGTGTCTCCCCCTCCAATTCCCCCCCATTTTTTGGGGTGTCTCCCCCTCCAATTCCCCCCCAATTTTCCTCCAATTTCCCCCCCCATTTTTTTGGGGTGTCCCCCCCCCCATTCCCCCCCATTTTTTTGGGGTATTCCCCCCCCATTCCCCCCCATTTTTTGGGGTGCCCCCCCCGTTGCTCACCCTCGGGGTCCCCCCTATTTCCCCCCATTTTTTGGGCTGTCCCCCCCCCCCATTTCCCCCCCCTTTTTTGGGGTATTTCCCCCCCATTTTTTAGGGTGTCCCCCCCATTTCTTGGGGTATTTCCCCCCCATTTTTTGGGGCATTTCCCCCCATTTTTTAGGGTGTCCCCCCCCCCCCCCATTTTTTGGGGTGCCCCCCCCCGTTGCTCACCCTCGGGGTCCCCCCCATTTCTTGGGGTATTTCCCCCCTCATTCCCCCCCATTTTTTGGGGGTATTTCCCCCCCCTATTTCCCCCCCATTTTTTGGGGTGCCCCCCCCGTTGCTCACCCTCGGGGTCCCCCCTATTTCCCCCCCATTTTTTGGGGTGCCCCCCCCGTTGCTCACCCTCGGGGTCCCCCCCATTTCCCCCCCCGTTTTTTGGGGTGCCCCCCCCGTTTCTCACCCTCGGGGTCCCCCCCGGCCCTCTCGTGGTGGGGGCACCTCCGCACCACCTCGGCCACGTGCTCGGGTTTCTTGTACACGGCCAGGGCCCGGAGCAGGGCCCCGGGGGGCGGCGGGACCCCCACCCGCACCTGCACCGGGCACGGCTTGGCCAGGCGGCAAAAGAGCTTGTTCAGCACTGGGGAGTACTGGGAGACACTGGGAGTTACTGGGAGGGCACTGGGAGCCAAAAAACCCCCCAAAAATCCACCCAGAAATCAAAAAAAACCCCATAGAAACCCCCCCAAGTACAGCTTGTTCAGCACTGGGGAGTACTGGGAGACACTGGGAGTTACTGGGAGCCAAAAAACCCCCCCAAAAATCCACCCAGAAATCAAAAAAACCCCATAGAAACGCCCCCAGTACAGCTTGTTCAGCACTGGGGAGTACTGGGAGACACTGGGAGTTACTGGGAGCCAAAAAACCCCCCAAAAAATCCACCCAGAAACAAAGAAAACCCATAGAAACCCCATAGAAACCCCATAGAAACCCTATAGAAACCCCATAGAAACCCCCCAGTACAGCTTGTTCAGCACTGGGGAGTACTGGGAGACACTGGGAGTTACTGGGAGGGCACTGGGAACGGCCCCAGGACCAAAAACCCCCACAGAAATAAACCCAGAAACAAAGAAACCCCATAGAAACCCCATAGAAAGCCTATAGAAACCCCATAGAAACCCCCCCAGTACAGCTTGTTCAGCACTGGGGAGTACTGGGAGACACTGGGAGTTACTGGGAGGGCACTGGGAACAGCCCCAGACACAAAAAACCCCACAGAAATAAACCCAAAACCAAAAAAACCCCATAGAAATAAACCCAAAACCAAAAAAACCCCATAGAAACCCCATAGAAACCCTATAGAAACCTCATAGAAACCCCCCCAGAACAGCTTGTTCAGCACTGGGGAGTACTGGGAGACACTGGGAGTTACTGGGAGGGCACTGGGAACAGCCCCAGGACCAAAAAACCCCAAAGAAACCCCATAGAAACCCCATAGAAACCCCCCCAAGTACAGCTCGTTCAGCACTGGGGAGTACTGGGAGACACTGGGAGTTACTGGGAGGGCACTGGGAACGACCCCAGGACCAAAAAACCCCATAGAAATAAACCCAAAACCAAAAAAACCCCATAGAAATAAACCTAGAACCAAAGAAACCCCATAGAAATAAACCCAGAAACAAAGAAACCCCATAGAAACCCCATAGAACCCCCCCAGAACAGCTTGTTCAGCACTGGGGAGTACTGGGAGACACTGGGAGTTACTGGGAGGGCACTAGGAACGACCCCAGGACCAAAAAACCCCCATAGAAATAAACCCAGAAACAAAAAAACCCCATAGAAATAAACCCAGGACACAAAAACCCCCATAGAAACCCCATACAAATACCCCCAGTACAGCTCGTTCAGCACTGAGGAGTACTGGGAGACACTGGGAGTTACTGGGAGGGCACTGGGAACGACCCCAGGACCAAAAAAACCCCATAGAAATAAACCCAAAACCAAAAAAAACCCATAGAAATAAACCTAGAACCAAAAAAACCCCATAGAAATAAACCCAGAACACAAAAGCCCCCATAGAAACCCCCCCAGTACAGCTTGTTCAGCACTGGGGAGTACTGGGAGACACTGGGAGTTACTGGGAGGGCACTGGGAGCCAAAAAACCCCCCAAAAATCCACCCAGAAATCAAAAAACCCCCATAGAAACCCCATAGAAACCCCCCCAGAACAGCTCGTTCAGCACTGGGGAGTACTGGGAGACACTGGGAGTTACTGGGAGGGCACTGGGAACAGCCCCAGACACAAAAAACCCCATAGAAATAAACCCAAAAACAAAAAAACCCCATAGAAATAAACCCAAAACCAAAAAAACTCCATAGAAATAAACCTAGACCCAAAGAAACCCCATAGAAATAAACCCAGGGAGCAGAAAACCCCATAGAAACCCCATAGAACCCCCCCAGTACAGCTCGTTCAGCACTGGGGAGTACTGGGAGACACTGGGAGTTACTGGGAGGGCACTGGGAACAGCCCCAGACACAAAAAAAAACCCATAGAAATAAACCCAAAACCAAAAAAACCCCATAGAAATAAACCCAAAACCAAAAAAACCCCATAGAAATAAACCTAGACCCAAAGAAACCCCATAGAAATAAACCCAAGACACAAAAACCCCCATAGAGACCCCATAGAACCCCATAGAAACCCCCCCAGTACAGCTCGTTCAGCACTGGGAGTTACTGGGAGGGCACTGAGAGTTACTGGGATATTTTCCCCGTTTTTCCCAATTTTCCCTGTTGCTTCTCCCATTTTTATTCCCATTTTTCCCCCATTTTTTGACCATTTTTTCCCCATTTTTTTCCCCAAATCCCCGTTTTTCGCCCCAAACCCCACTCACGGTGCAGGTGCCGCTCTTGGCCATTCCCAGTTTCTCTGAACTCCACCCTGAAGCTGCACTCCCCCCATTCTATTCCCATTTTTCCCCCATTTTTTCCCCATTCTTTGCCCACCGTTTTTCGCCATTTTTTGGCCGTTTTTTGCCATTTTTTCACAGTTTTTCTCCATTTTTTCACCGTTTTTTTCTCCATTTTTTTTCCCAAAATCCCCGTTTTTTACCCCAAACCCCACTCACGGTGCAGGTGACGCTCTTGGCCGTGCCCATCTCTCTGAACTCCACCCTGAAGCTGCACTCCCCCCGTTTTTGGCCATTCTTTGCCCGTTTTTGGCCATTTCTCGGCCATTTTTCGCCATTTTTTTCACCATTTTTTCTCCATTTTTTTCCCCAAATCCCCGTTTTTTGCCCCAAACCCCACTCACAGTGCAGGTGACGCTCTTGGCCGTGCCCATCTCTCTGAACTCCACCCTGAAGTCGTGCTCCCCCCCGTAATCCTCGGTGGACGGGACCACGGCCGAGGGCGGGGGGGGGCGGGGCGGGGGGGGCTCTGCGGGGGGCGGGGGCAGCGCCCGCCCCTCCCCCACCCCCGGCCCCTCCCCCACCCCGGGGGGGCTCAGCTGCTGCTGGGGGGGGGGAGGGGGAGAGACACAAATTGAGGGGGGGTTGGGGGCATTTTGGGGCAAAAAATCCAAATTTTAGGGGTGAAAATTCAAATTTTTGGGGTCATTTTTAGGGGGGGAAATGCAATTTCTGGGGGGAAAATTCAAATTTTTTGGGGGGAATTCAACTTTAGGACGAGAAAATTCAATTTTTGGGGAGAAATTCAATTTTTGGGGTGGAAATTCAATTTTTGGGGGAAATTCAATTTTTGGGGAGAAAGTCTATTTTTCTGGGGGAAATTCAATTTTTGGGGTGGAAATTCAATTTTTGGGGGGGAAATTCAATTTTTGGGGAGAAATTCAATTTTTGGGGGGAAATTCAATTTTTGAGGTGGAAATTCAGTTTTTGGGGGCGAAATTCAATTTTTGGGGGGAAAAATTAAATTTTTTGGGGTATTTAGGGGAAAATTCAAATTTGGGGGGTTTTAGGGAGTTTAGGATCAATTTGGGGTGAAAATCCAACTATGGGGAGAATTTTGGGATCGTTTTTGGGGGTGAATTCAAATTTTTGGGGGTTTTGGGATTTTTTTTGGGGGGGGATCCAAGTTTTGGGGGCTCTGGGATGTTTGGGGGTGAAAATTCAAATTTTTGGGGGTTTTGGGATGTTTTGAGGAGAATAATTAAAAATTTTGGGGATTTTTTTTAGGGGAGAAATCCAAATTTTGGGAAGATTTTAAGAACATATTTTAGGGGGAAAATCCAATTTTTGGGGGTCTTGGGGTATTTGGGGAATTTTGGGACCATTTTTTGGGGGGGAGGAACCCAATTTTGGGGATTTTGAACCCCCCCATCCCTTTTGGGGTTCCCCACCGCCTTGGCCAAAATTTTTGGGGAATTTTTCCCATTTTTTGGAGATTTGACCCCAATTTTTGGTGCTCACCCATTCCAGCAGATCCTCGGGCATGGAACTGATGTTATTGGGGAGCCTGGAAAGGTCAAAGGTCACCCAAAAATCCCCCAAAAAACCCAACCCCCCCCCCCCCAGCAAAATCCCAACCTCCCAAATAAACCCAAATGAACCCAAAATTCCCAAAAAAAGCCCTAAAAAAAATCCCAAAAAATCTGAAATAACCCCAAAAATCCCCCCAAAATCCCAAATAAACCAAAAAATCCTCCCAAAAATCCCAAATAGACCCAGAAACCTCCCACATGTCCTCCCCAAAATGCCAAACAACCCCAAATTCCCCCCCAAAAATCATCCCAAAAAAATCCCCAAAAACCTCCCCCAAAATTCCCAATAAATCCCAAATGAACCCAAAAAATCCCCCAAAATCCCAAATAATCCCAAAAAATCTCCCCCAAAAAATCCCCAAAAATCTCCCCCAAAATTCCCAATAAATCCCAAATGAACCCAAAAAATCCCCCAAAATCCCAAATAATACCAAAAAATCTCCCTCAAAATCCCAAATAAATCCCAAACAACCCCAAAAAAGCTCCCCTAAAAAACTCCCCCAAAATTCCAAATAAATCCCAAATAAACCCAAAAATCCCCCCAAAAAACCCAATAAATCCCAAATAAACCCAAAAATCCTCCCCAAGCCCCCCCAAAAATCCCAAATAAACCCAAAAATCCCACCCAAAACCCCAAATAAACCCCAAAATCCCCCCCAAAAACCCCAAATAAACCCCAAAATCCCCCCCAAAAACCCAAATAAACCCAAAAATCCCCCCCAAAATCCCAAATAAACCCCAAAATCCCCCCCCAAAACCCAAATAAACCCCAAAATCCCCCCCAAAACCCCAAATAAACCAAATAAACCCCCCCAAACCCAGCTCCAAAAATCCCCAAAAATGCCCAATAAACCCCAAACTCCCCCAAAAACCCCAAAATCGCCCGAAATCGCCCCAAACGCTCACATGTTCCACAGGTCCAGGAACGCTTCCCCCTCCAGGAGCGGCTCCAGGTCCTCGGCCATGGTGGGGGAGGGGCGGCCCCGGGGGACCCCTGGGGGGGGAGGGGAGCCCCGGGTGGGGGTGGGGGGGAGGGGAAAATTCCGAATTTTGGGGGGAAATCTCCGCGTTTTGGGGCTGACCCCAAAAATTTCCCTTTTTTTTTAACTTGCGGGCCCCGCCAAACCAGCCCAAGCCACGCCCCTTTCCATTAAACCACGCCCCTTTCATTAAACCACGCCCCCTTCCCCATTCCGGATATAAAATTATCCCAATTTGGGTAAAAAATTGGGTCAACTTTGGGTAAAATTCCGACAGAATTTGGGCTAAAATTTGGGTAAAATTTGAGCTGGAATTGGGTAAAAATTGGGTTAAACTTGGATAAGGTTTGAGTAAATCTTGGCCAAGTTTGAGAAAAGTTCAGAAAAAAATTGGGTAAAATTTGGGCAAAAAATTGGTAAAATTAAATAAAAATTGGGTAAAATTTAGGTAGTTTTAGGAAAAATTTGGGTAAAACAAGGATAAAATTTGGGCAAAACTGGGGGAAAAATTGGGTAAAAAATTGATAAAAATCGGGTAAAATCTGGCCAAATTTTGGGTCAAGTTTGGATAAAAAATGGGAAAAGTTCAGGTAAAAATTCGGCAACGTTTTGGCAAAACGTAGATAAAATTTGAGTTAATTTTGAGTAAAGTTTGGCTAAAGTTTGGCCAAAATTTGGTTAAAAATTGGGTAAAAATTGGGTAAAATGTGGGGGAGCTCCCTCAGGTCAGCCCTTCCCCATTTTGTGGCCCCCCCGGGACGCCCCAAAATCCGCCCCTGAGGGAGGAGGGGAGCCCTGATTTTGGGGGGAAATCTCCATTATTTGGGGGTGACCCCAAAAATTCTTTTTTTTTTTAAGGGGGGGGGGGGGGTGTCCCGCCAAACCAGCGCAAGCCACGCCTCCTCCCCCCTTCCGGCAGCAAATTTCACCCGATTCGAGTTAATTGGGGTAAAATTTGGGTAAAATTTGGGTAAAAGTTGGGAAAAATTTGGGTAAAAATTTGGCAAAATTTGGGGGATCCCCCCCGCCATTTTGGTCCCCTCCCGCCTCGCCGTTTTTGGGGGGCCCTTCCCCCCTCTCCCCCATTGACCCCGCAGGGCTGGAGGGGGTCCCCCCGAACCCCCCAAAATCCCCCGGGACCTCCCAAAACCCCGCTGGGACCCCCGAAATCCCCTCACGGAGCCCCGGAACCCACTGGAACCCCCCGGGACTCCCCAAAATCCGCCCGGAACCCCCCAAATCCCCCCCGGGGCCTCCCCGATACCTCCGGTGCTTCCCGCGCCTCACGCGCTGGGGAATCCCCACTCCCGGCGTTCCCCGCGCCGGGGCGGGGCCCGGAGGGCGGGGCCTGGAAGCCGCGGCGCCATCTTTGGTGATGGCGGGCGCCATTTTGTGTGAGGGCGGACGCCATTTTGTGTGTGGGCAAAAAGGGCGGGGTTTAACTGCGGGCGCCATTTTGCGTGAGGGAAGGCGCCATTTTGTGTGAGGGCGGGCGCCATTTTGTGTGGCCAAAAAGGGCGGGGTTTAACTGAGGGCGCCATTTTGTGTGAGGGCAGGCGCCATTTTGTGTGAGGGCAAAACGGGCGGGGTTTAACTGCGGGCGCTACTTCGCGTGATGGCAAAAAGGGGCGGGGCTTAATTTAGGCGCCATTTTGAGTGAGGGCAAGTGGGCGGCGCCATCTTGGCTAAGGGCCAAAAAGGGGGCGGGGCTAATAGCAGGAGGCCCCGCCCCGCTCCCTGTCGCCCTTTGCACGGTTTTGGAGGGGGAGGGGGGGGAATGGATCGATGATTAATTAACAGCGACCCCTCCCCCCCCCTCACAGGACACGGGTGACCCCCCCCGCCCCCTCAAGGGGACTTCGCCCCCCCCCCCATCCCTCCCCCCCCACCTAAAGCTGTCCCTGCACTGCGCCAGGTACGGAGCGGGACCGGACACTGGGACCCCCCTGGGACCCCCCAATCACCCGGGACGCCCCCCAATCACCTGAGACCCCCCAAACTCTCCATTCCCCTCCCAAACCGAGACCCCCCCACCCAAACCCCACCAGGGTCCCCCCCCTCCCCCCTGGTGACCCCTGACCTCGGTGTCCCCCCCAGAATTTTGGGTTCCTGACCCCTTGGGACCCCCCCCAATTCCCTGTGACCCCCCCATGACCCCGGGTCCCTTTTCTTTCCAGGCTGCTGCACTTTGGGGACCCCTCTGGGATCCCCCTAAAGCTTCTGGGTCACTCCTGACTCCCCCTGACCCCTTGTGACCCCCTGAATCCCCTGTCACCCCCCAGGTGACCCCCTGACCTTTTGTGACCCCTTAAATCTGTGACCCCCCCGTGTCCCCCTGGTGTCCCCCTGTCCCCTCACTGTCCCCGTGTCCCCACAGCGTTCCTCGGTCCCCCCCGGGTGCTGCGCCTGTCCCCATTCCCTCCGTGCGCGTTCCTGTAATCCCCTGACCGCTGTCCCCGTGTCCCCCCGGTGTCCCTGTGTCCCCCCGGTGTCCCCGTGTCCCGGCGTCCCCCCCACGGTAGCGCTCCCGTGCTCATTCCCGCCGGGCTCTCTCCTGTGACCCCCACTGCCCAGTGTCCCCCCCGTGTTCCGTCACTGTCCCCTGTGTCCCGGTGTCCCCAGTGACCCCCTCCTTGTCCCCTGTGTCCCCTCTTTGTCCCGCTGTCCCCTCACTGTCCGTCTGTCCCCCCCCACCCTGGCTCTCTCGTGGCTGTTCCCTCTGGTGTCTCTCCTGTGACCCCCATTGCCCAGTGTCCCCTCACTGTCCCCATATCCTGGTGTCCACTCCTTGTCCCCGTGTCTCCCCCCGGTGTCCCCGTGTCCCCTCGCTGTCCGTCTGTCCCGGTGTCCCCTCAGTGTCTGTCCGTCTGTCCGTCCCCCCGCCCTGGCTCTCTCGTGGCCGTTCCCGCCGGGCGCGCTCCCGGCGCTCTCGGCCGCCTTCCTGCAGGTGGCGCTGGTGAGCGGCTCCGTGCGCGCGCTCGGGCTGTGCCTCCCGCCCCTGGGCGGCGCCTTCGGGGCCGCGGCCCGCGCGCAGGCCTGGGTGGGCTCCTGCCCCCTGGCGGCGCTGCAGCTCGGGGGTAAGACTGACTGACAGACAGACAGACAGAGACGAACAGACAGATGGACAGACAGATACTGGGGGTGATGGGGGGACTGGGTGGGCTCCTGCCCCCTTGGCGGCGCTGCAGCTCGGGGGTAAGACGGACAGACCGACAGACGGACAGACAGACACACTGGGAATGGACACACGGACGGACAGACCGACAGACGGACAGACAGACACATTGGGAATGGACACACGGACGGACAGACCGACAGACAGACGCTGGGAGTGATGGGGGTGATGGGGGAACTGGGTGGGCTCCTGCCCCCTGGCGGCGCTGCAGCTCGGGGGTAAGACGGACGCACGGACAGACAGACAGACACACTGGGAATGGACTGGGAGGGACCGGGACCCACTGGGGGCAATGGGAGAACTGGGGCGGTGAGACTGGGAGCACTGGGAGGGACTGGGAGGGGACACTGGGAACACTGGGACCCACTGGGAGTGATGGGGGAACTGGGAGCACTGGGAGGGGCTGGTGGGGCTCTCCCAGTGCTCCCAGTAACACCATTCCCCCCCCCCCAGGCCCATTGGCGGCAGCGCTCAGTGCCCGGTTCGGCCCCAGGGGCGTGGCCATGGCCGGGGGGGCCCTGGCGGGGGCGGGGCTGGTCCTGGGAGCCTTCGCCACCCGCCTGGAACACCTGTACCTGAGCCTGGGGGGGCTGACAGGTACTGGGATAAACTGGGATAAACTGGGATGAACTGGGGAATACCTGTACCTGAGCCTGGGGGGGCTGACAGGTACTGGGAGGGAACTGGGAGGGACTGGGGGACCTAAAACCCAAACCCTCACGTCCCTCACCCCATAGAAGGACCTAGAACCCTTCCAAACCTCACATAACCCCACAGAATAACCCAGAACTGGAGTGAATTAATCACCCACCACATAGAACAATCCCGAATCCTCCCAAACCTTGTCTAACCCCGTAGAACGATCTAGAACCCGCCCAAACCCCTGTGTAACCCCGTTTCCTGCCCCATCCCGCAGGCCTGGGCTGGTCCCTGTCCTTCACGCCGGCCCTCGGTGCCGTGTCCCACTGGTTCCCAAACCTTGTCTAACCCCACAGAACAATCTAGAACCCTCCCAAACCCCTGTCTAACCCCACAGAACAATCTAGAACCCCCCCAAACACCTGTCTAACCCCACAGAACGATCTAGAACCCCCCCAAACCCCGGTGTCCCCACAGGCCTGGGCTGGTCCCTGTCCTTCACGCCGGCCCTCGGTGCCGTGTCCCGCTGGTTCCCGCGCCGCCGCGCCCTCGCCACCTCCGTCGCCGTCTCGGGCGCCGCCGTCTCGGGCCTGGCGCTGGCCCCGCTCCTCCCTCCCGCCCTGGACTCCTACGGCTGGCGCGGCGCCCTCCTCCTCCTCGCCGCCGTCTCCCTGCACCTCGTGGCCGCCGCCGCCCTCCTCCGCCCTCCTCCACGCACCCCTCGGGAGCCGCCGGAACCTTCCGGGACCCTCCTGCGGCTGCTGCGCCACGGGCCCTTCCTGCGCTACGCCGCCGCCTTCGCCCTGCTGGATTTGGGCTACTACGTCCCCTTCGTGCACGGCGCCGGCCGCGCGCTGGAGCTGGGCCTCGACGGCCGCGCCGCCGCCGCCGTGGTGGCCGCCATGGCGGCGCTGGACGGCGCCGGGCGCTTGGCGGCCGGTTGGTTGGCGGAGCGGCCGGCGGCGGCGCTGCTGAGGCAGCTGGCGGCATGGGCGGCGCTGGCGGGGTTGGTGGCGCTGGCGACGCCGTTGGGGACGAGTTTCGGGGCGCTGGCGGCGCTGGCGGCGGCGTACGGGGGCTGCGCCGGGGCCGTGGCGCCGCTGCAGTTCGCCGGCGTGGCGCAGGTGGTGGGGGCCGGACGGGCGGCCATGGCCATCGGGGTCATGCAGATGGTGGAGAGCGTGGGGTCCCTGCTGGGGGCGCCGCTGGCCGGTACGGGGCGCAACGGGGGGCAATAATGGGGGGCACTGGGGGGCACTGGGAGGGTTGGGGGGGACTGGAATGGGGTGGGGGGGGAGAAAGGGGGGGTGGGTTGGGGGTTGGGGGGTCTGGAACTTGAGTTTTGTGGGGTTGGGGGGTCTGGAAATCAACGGGGGGGAGAAGCCAAGGGTGGGTTGGGGGTTGTGGATGAGTTGGGTGACCCAGAACCCACCATGACCTCATTTTGGGGGGGTCCCGTGTAGGGGACAATGGAGTGGGATGGGGTTGGGTGCCCTAAAACTCATTGGGGAGCACCCAAGGGTGGGTTTGGGGCTCATGGATGGGTTGGGTGACCCAGAATCCACCATTTTGGGTGGCTCCTGACCCCCCCCAACGCCGCCATTTTGGGTGGTTCCACACCCCCCCGCAACGCCGCCATTTTGGGTGGTTCCTGACCCCCCCCCCCGCAACGCCGCCATTTTGGGTGGTTCCAGACCCCCCCCAACGCCGCCATTTTGGCTGGTTCCAGACCCCCCCCCAACGCCGCCATTTTGGGTGGTTCCACACCCCCCCCAACGCCGCCATTTTGGGTGGTTCCAGATCCCTCCCAACGCCGCCATTTTGGGTGGTTCCACACCCCCCCGCAACGCCGCCATTTTGGGTGGTTCCTGACCCCCCCCCCCCGCAACGCCGCCATTTTGGCTGGTTCCAGACCCCCCAACGCCGCCATTTTGGGTGGTCCCACACCCCCCCCCAACGCCGCCATTTTGGGTGGTTCCAGACCCTCCCGACGCCGCCATTTTGGGTGGCTCCAGACCCTCCAACGCCGCCATTTTGGGTGGTTCCAGACCCCCCCCAACGCCGCCATTTTGGCTGGTTCCAGACCCCCCCCCAACGCCGCCATTTTGGCTGGTTCCAGACCCCCCCCAACGCCGCCATTTTGGGTGGTTCCAGATCCCTCCCAACGCCGCCATTTTGGGTGGTTCCACACCCCCTCCAACGCCGCCATTTTGGGTGGTTCCAGACCCTCCAACGCCGCCATTTTGGGTGGTTCCAGACCCCCCCCAACGCCGCCATTTTGGCTGGTTCCAGACCCCCCCCCAACGCCGCCATTTTGGGTGGTTCCACACCCCCCCCAACGCCGCCATTTTGGGTGGTTCCAGATCCCTCCCAACGCCGCCATTTTGGGTGGTTCCACACCCCCCAACCCCAACGCCGCCATTTTGGGTGGTTCCAGACCCCCCAACCCCAACGCCGCCATTTTGGGTGGATCCAGACCCCTCCAACGCCGCCATTTCCCCCCAGGTTGGCTGCGTGACGTCACCGGCGACTTCACCGTCTCTTTCCTGGCGGCCGGCGCCTTCCTCCTGGCCTCGAGCCTACTCATCCTCACCCTGCCCCCGGCGCCCCCCGAGCCCCCCCCGAGCCCCCCCGAGCCGCTCTAGAACCGCCCAAATGACCCCAAAATGTGACCCCGGCTCTCGTCCTTTGGGGCAGGGCTGGGGGAGGGGCGGGTCTGGGGGCACCAATCGGGGGGGGGGTGTAGGGAGGGGGGGTCAGAGGGACCCCTAAAAATGGCCTTGTGGGGTGGGGGTGGGGCTGAGTTTTTCGGGGGTTTTTTTGGGGTTTTTTTTTGGGGTTTTTTTTGAGGTCTTTTCCCCTTGGTTTTAGGGGTTTTTGGGTCTTTTAGTCCCTTGATTTTGGGGTATTTCGGTTTTTTTGCAGTTATTTGGGGATTTTGGAGGGGGGTTGGGGTTTTTTGATTTTTTTTTTTTATTTTTATAGGTTTTAAATTTTTTCTTTGGTTTTTTTTTTGTTTTTTGTGGTTTGGGGGGGCTGTTCTAGATCACCCAACCATTGGGGGTGGGGTCAGTTCTAGGTCACTTTGGGGTCCACATTTTAGGGGGGATTCAGTTCTAGCTCACCCAAGATGGGGTCCCCAATTTTGGGATCCCCAATTCTGGGATTGCCAATTTTAGGATCCCCAATTTTTGGGGACGATTTGGGGCGGGGTCAGTTCGAGGTCACCCAAGCAAGGTTTGGTTCTAGACCACCCAAGTGAATTTTGATCAAACCCTGCCTTTATTCCATTGGCTGCTGCCCGAGGAGGGGGCGTGGTTCTGCGGGATGGGCGTGGCTTTGCCGAGGGGGCGGGGCTAAAGGGTGGAGTGTTTGGGGGGAGGGGCCCGGGCGAGTTTCTCGGGGTGGTCCGAGGCCATCAGGGAGATGTCGCGGAAGATGTCGAGGTAGGTGTCGTCACCTGGGGGTGGAAGGGGAGGGAACCCCGAATTTGGGACCCCCAAAAATCAGAGATCCCCCCCCCCTCCCCAAAATCCACAGATTCCACCCCAAAATTCCCACGTGAACCCTCCAAAATCTGAGAATCCACCCCAAAATCCACTCCCTTCCTCCGAGGCCACCCCGAACTTGAGAAAACTCTCTGAGGATCAGAGGAGCCCCCCAAAACCACCCCGGGACCCCCCAAAACTCCATCCCTGATGCCCCTCAGGACCTCCCCAAATTCAGGGACCCCCCCCAAAATCCCAGAGACCCCCCCCCAAAATCCCTGGGACTCCGCCTCAAACCCACCGGTCTGTCCCTGGGCCACCTCCAGCTCTCTCATCTTGGCCAATCGCAGCCTGAGGAGGGGATTTGGGGTCACATTTTGGGGGGGGTCACATTTGGGGTGTCCCCCCCCGAGCCGAGGGCACCCCCCAGGGGTCTCACAGGGTGACGATGTCGGCGTTGGCCAAGTCCATGGCGATGGTCAGGGGGTCCCTCCCGTCCGCGTCCACCGCGTTGACGTCAGCCCCCCGCTTCAGGAACAGGCAGGCCAGGCTGCAATTTGGGGAGGGGGACATTGAGGGGGAGTTTTGGGGACATTTTGGGGACATTTGGGTCATGAGGGATGCCGGGATTCCAAGGGACGTAGCAAGGTTGAGGTCACCCATCCAGGCCCTGACCAGGGCAGACCCTGCTTAGCTTCCCGTGTGGAAAACTGTGCTAGGGACCTTCCAAAATGGGGAGAATTTTGAGAGATTTGGGGGTTTTGCATCCCCAAAAGGGAAATGGGGCCCCCTTCCAAGGGAAATGGGACACCCAGCAATGGGACTGGGGCTCTCTGTAGGGGAAGTGGCCACCCAGAATGGAATAAGGTTCCCCCCAAGGGAATATGGATCTCTGGATGGAAGAGAGACCCCCTAAAGGCAAAAGGGAACCCCAGAAATGGAATAGAGACCCCCAAAAATGAAATAGGGACCCTCTAAAAAAATACAGACCCCTAATAATAGAAGGGATACCCCTAAAGGGAAAAGATGCAGCCCAAAGGAACTGGGACCCCCCCAAAAGTATTTAGGTGCTGCCGCCAAATTGTAGCACCCCAAAAATGGATCAGGGACCCCCATAAAAGGCAATAGGAGCCCATAGAGAGAAACAGGACCCCCAAAAGGAAATGAACCCTCCAAAAAAAAAGCGGGTGAACCCTCTCCAAATAACCCAGTTCAGGTCGCCCATCCAGGCCCTGACCAGAGCAGTTCCTGCTTAGCTTCGCGCACATCCAACGTAGGGGTGAGCAACGCCACCGTTCACCAAATGGGGGTGAATCAGGGTCCCTCCCAGTCTCTCCCAGTTGCTCCCAGTCCCTCCCAGTGCCCTCCCAGTTGCTCCCAGTACCCACCCGGTGTGTCCCAGCATGGTGGCGTGGTGCAGCGGGCCCCGCCCGCAGCTGTCGCTCTGGTTGACGCTGGCCCCGTTCTGCAGCAGGAACTCGCAGGCCAGCAGGGAATTCTCAGAGAAAGGGGAAGGAGGGGAGAGGACAGACTCAGGGACCCCTCCCCGAAACAGGAGAACCCTCCCAGTGCTCCCAGTTACCATGAGCATGGCCTCCAGCAGGGGGGTGCTCACTAAGGATCCCCCTTGGGACATCCAAAACTGTACCCAAAACAAGCCCTGAATGCCAAAACCACCCCAGAACCAAAAACTGCTCAAAACCACCCCAAAACCCATGAAAATAACCCAAAACTAAGGGGGGAAAAAACCCCATAAAACCTTCCCCTGGAACCCCCAAGAGTCCCCCAGGGACTTCAGGGACCTCCAGGACCCCCAAAACCCCACTAGGGCTCCTCCAGGCCTGTCCCAGTTTGCTCCCAGTGCTCCCAGTTACCACGGCCACGGCCTCCAGCATTGGGGTGCTGCTGCCATAACCTCCCCAAGACCTCCTTTAAGACCCCCAAAACTCTCCTCGAAACCACCCCAAAATCACCCCAAAACTGTCCTCAAAACCACCCCAAAACATTCCTGAACCCCAAAACCACCCCAAAAAAAAAAAAACCAAGAAAAAAACCCCTAAATGCTTCCCCAGGTAACCCCCAAGAGCTTCCCCAGGGATTTCAGGGACCCTCCAAAAACCTGACAGAAAAAACCCCACAGAAGCCCCAAAACCCACAGTGGGGTTGCCTCCCAGTGCTCCCAGTTTGCTCCCAGTGCTCCCAGTTTGCCCCCAGTTACCACGGCCACGGCCTCCAGCAGGGGGGTGCGGTTGCCCTCGGCGCTGTTGGCCCAGCCGGGGTCGGCACCCTGGGCCAGCGCCTCGGCCATGGTGCGCAGGCGGCGCCGCCGGGCGGCCCAGGACAGCAGAGCCCCGGGGTGCAGGCAGGGGGCGCCCTCGGGCTCGGCGGGATCCGGGGGCGGAGCTAAGGGGACACGCCCGTCCTGTGTAAGACACGCCCACCCGCAGGAAAACCACGCCCACCCAGAGAGAACCATGGCCGTGCTCATTGGAGACTGCCCCAAACCCCCCAAGGAGGGAATGGGACAGGAGTGGGTTTAGGCCACGCCCACTTGTAGGGGGACACGCGCATAATTGATATGATAAGCTCAACCACCAGGGAACAAGCCACACCCATTGGTTGTGAAGCCACGCCCACAACAAGCATTAGAAATAAGCCCACCCACAGGGAACAAGCCACACCCATTGGATGAGAAGCCACGCCCATAAAGATGCCACAAACAAGCCACAGCCATCAGGGAACAAGCCACACCCATTTTCTGTGAAGCCACGCCCACAACAAACATCACCAATAAGCTCCACCCCTCAAGGAACAAGCCACACCCATTGGCTGTGAAGCCACGCCCACAGCACCTGCAGCAGCCTATCAAAATCCAGCCCTAACACAAGCTCTGCTCCCTAAGCCACACCCACATAATTAACCCCTAATTAATAATGCAAGCCCCACCCCTTCATCGGGCCCCACCCATTTTCATTAAGCACCTCCCATTTGCTACAAACTCCCCCCCTTTCCCAGCAAACCACGCCCCTTTACAGCAACTCCACCTCTTTTATAACTAGCCCTGCCCCTAAAAATTGAGCCACACCCTTTTGCAGCAAACCCCACCCCTTTTACACAAACCACGCCCCTTTACAACACCCCCACCCTTTTACTAGCTAACCACGCCCATTTACACTAAGGCCCGCCCCTTTACAACAACCACATTGAAATTACAACAGACCACGCCCATTCATAAACAAGCCACGCCCCTTTAGAATTACTTTGCACCAAGCCACACCCCTTTCCTACAAGCCATCCCCCCTTTACAAGTCCCACCCATCTGTAGCAAGCCACGCCCCTTCACAACAAGCCCCACCCCTTTACAAACCACTCCCCTTTACATCAAACCCCACCCCTTTCTCACCAAGCCCCGCCCCCCCATTACCTTGGGCAGGGCCCCCTCGGGGGGCGGGGCTTGGTCTGGGGGCGTGTCCCTGGCGCGAGGGGCGTGGCCTAGGGGCGTGTCCGGCACGCCCCTCACGAATCGCTTCTCCACGTACTTGGCGCGGATCCAACTCTCGCGCTGGGCCCTGGGGGGATCCGGGGACATGGGGGGGACTGGGGGGGTCTGGGGGGGTCTGGGGGAATTTGGGGGGACCTGGGGGGGTTTGGGGGGTCCTGGGGGAGCTTTGAGGGGTTTTGGGGGGGTCCCGGGGGGGTTTTGGGGGGAGTTTGGGGGGTTCTGGAGGGGTTTGGGGGGTCCCGAGAGGGATTGAGGGGAATCCTGGGGGGGGGTCCCAGGGGGTTTGGGTGATTTTGGGGGAGCCTTGGAGGGCTTTGAGGGGATTTTGGAAATTTTGGGGGGTCCTGAGGGTGTCTGGGGGGATTTCGGTGGGTTTTGGGGGGGTCCTAAGGGGGTTTGGGGAGATTTGGAAGAGGTTTTGGGGGGTCCTGGGGGGGTCTCAGGGGGTTTTTGGGGTAAATTTTGGGGTTTTTGGGGTAAATTTTGGGGTTTTTTTGGGGGGATTCTCACCGGGAGCAGCTCGGGGGGTGTCTCAGGGGGGTTTTGGGGTAAATTTTTGGGTTTTTTGGGGTGAATTTGGGATTTTTTGCGGGAGGTCTCCCTGGGAGCAGCTCGGGGGGTTTCAGGGTTTTTTGGGGGTAAATTTTTGGGTTTTTTGGGTGAATTGGGATTTTTTTGGGGTGAATTTGGGATTTTTTTGGGGGATTCTCACCGGGAGCAGCTCGGGGGGGGTCTCTTGACCCCCATCTCCTCCACCCGCGCCTCATAAATCCCGTTCAGGGCCAGGTTCCCCAGGGAGCACATCAGCTGGGGGACCCCAAAAACCACTCAAAAATACCCCAAAATACCCCAAATCCACCCCAAAATACCCCAAAATCAGCTGGGGGACCCCAAAAACCATTCAAAAATACCCCAAAACCCCCCAAATCCGCCCCAAAATACCCCAAAATCAGCTGGGGGACCCCAAAAACCACTCAAAAATACCCCAAAATACCCCAAAATCTGCTGGGACCCCAAACTACCCCAAAATCAGCTGGGGGACCCCATAAAACACCCTCAAAACCAGCCTGGGACCCCAAATTGCACCCCAAAAATACTCTGGGATCCCCCCCCAAAACACACCCGAGACCCCCAAAAGTTCCCCCCAGGGCCCCCCAAAATCTCCCCCACAAAAAACCCCCAAAAAATCCCCAAATCTCCCCCCAAAAATCCCAAATCTCCCCAAAATCCCTCCAGGGACCCCTCAATCCCCTCCCAGTCCCTCCCAGTTCCTCCCAGTTTGATCCCAGTTTGATCCCAGTCCCTCCCAGTTCCCTCCCAGTTTGATCCCAGTCTCTCCCAGTCTGATCCCAGTTTGATCCCCAAAATATCCCCCCAAAAAAACCCCAAAAAAAGCCCAAATCTCCCCCAAAAATCCCAAATCTCCCCCCAAAATCCCACCAGGGACCCCTCAATCCCCTCCCAGTTTGCTCCCAGTCCCTCCCAGTTTGCTCCCAGTTCCCCTCTCACCTTCACCAGTTCGGGTTCCCATGAGTCCAGGGTGAGCGAGCGAACCTTGGAGAAGTGAACCCCCAAACTCCTGCGGGGCCGGGGCCGGTCAGGGGGACCCCAAAAAAACCAAAAAAAACCAAAAAAAAAGGACAAAAAAAACCCTCAAAAAATCCCCCCAAAAATCCCCTCAAAAATCCTCCCAAAAATCCCCCAAAATCCCCTCAAAAAAACCCCAAAAAGCCCCAAAAATCCCCCCCAAAAATCCCCTCAAAAGTCCCCGCAAAATCCCTCCAAAAATCCCCCCAAAATCCCCCTGAAAAATCCTCCCAAACCCCCCCAAAAAATCCCCCAAAAATCCCCCCAAAAAATCCCCCCAAAATCCCCTCAAAATCCCCTCAAAAATCGCCTCAAAAATCCCCCAAAATCCCCCCAAAAAATCCCGCAAAAAATCCCCCCAAAATCCCCTCAAAATCCCTCAAAATCACCCCAAAATCACCCCAAAAATCCCCAAAAATCCTCCCAAAAATCCCCACAAAAATCCCAAAAATCCCCACAAAAATCCCCAAAAATCCCCCCAAAAATCCCCTCAAAAATCCCCTCAAAAATCCCCCCCCAAAATCCCCTCAAAAGTCCCCGAAAACCCACAAAAAAAAAAACCCAAAAAACCCCGAAAAAACCCAAAATAAGTCCCCCAAAACATCCCCACAAAAAAACCCTAAAAATCCCCCAAAACACGAAAAAAACCCTTAAAAAACCCCAAAATCCCCTCAAAATAAGTCCCTCAAAAAATCCCAAATTAAAAAAAATCACCCCCAAAAAATCCCCAAAAACCCACAAAAAACCTCTAAAAAACCCCTTCAAAAAAACCCCAAAAAACCCCTAAAAAAACCCCCAAAATCCCCAAAAAGACCCCAAAAAAAAACCCCAAAAAAACCCCCAAAACCATGGAAAAGGAAACCCCAAAAACCAAAAAGCCCCGGGGTTTTTGGGTTTTTTTTATGGGGTTTTTGGGGTTTTTTAATGGATTTTAATGGGGATTTTAATGGGATTTTTTGTGTTTTTTATGGGATTTTTTGGGGTTTTTTTAGGATGTTTAATTTCGGGTTTTTTTGGGGTGTCCCCCCGGTTTTTGGGGTGTCCCACCTGTGGATGGCCGAGCACTGCATGCACAGGGTGAGGATTTCAGGTGTAATTCGGTTCCCAATAATGGGATTTTAATGGGATTTTTTGGGGTTTTTTTGGGAATTTTTTGGGGGTTTTTTTGGGATATTTTATTTTTTGTTATTTTTGGGGTTCAGGGGTGTTTTTGGGGTGTCCCACCTGTGGATGGCCGAGCACTGGATGCACAGGGTGAGGATTTCAGGTGTAATTCGGTTCCCAATAATGCGATTTTAATGGGATTTTTTGGGGTTTTTTTGGGGTTTTTTGGGTGTATTTTTCCCCAGGGTTATTTTTGGGGTGTCCCCCCGGTTTTTGGGGTGTCCCACCTGTGGATGGCCGAGCACTGGATGCACAGGGTGAGGATTTCAGGTGTATTTTAGTGCCCGTTAATGCGATTTTAATGGGATTTTTTGTATTTTTATGGGATTTTTTGGGGGTTTTTTTTGGGTTATTTTATTTTAGAGTAATTTTGGGTGTTTTTGGTGTTTTTGGGGTGTCCCACCTGTGGATGGCCGAGCACTGCATGCACAGGGTGAGGATGAATTGAGGGTTTCAGATGTAATTTGGTTCCCAATAATGCGATTTTTATGGGGCTTTTTGTATTTTTTGGGGGTTTTTTGGGTTATTTTATTTTAGGGTAATTTTGGGTGTTTTTTGGTGTTTTTGGGGTGTCCACCTGTGGATGGCCGAGCACTGGATGCACAGGGTGAGGATGAATTGAGCGTTTCAGGTGTAATTCGGTTCCCAATAATGCGATTTTAATGGATTTTTTTGGGTTTTTTTGGGGTTTTTTGGGTGTATTTTTTCCCAGGGTTATTTTTGGGGTTTTTTGGTGTTTTTGGGGTGTCCCACCTGTGGATGGCCGAGCACTGGATGCACAGGGTGAGGATGAATTGAGCGTTTCAGGTGTATTTTAGTGCCCGTTAATGCGATTTCAATGGGATTTTTTGTATTTTTTCGGGATTTTTTTGGGTTATTTTATTTTAGGGTAATTTTTGGGTTTTTTGGTGTTTTTGGGGTGTCCCACCTGTGGATGGCCGAGCACTGCATGCACAGGGTGAGGATTTCAGGTGTAATTCGGTTCCCAATAATGCGATTTTTATGGGGTTTTTTGTATTTTTTTCGGGATTTTTTTGGGTTATTTTATTTTAGGGTAATTTTTGGGGTTCAGGGGTGTTTTTGGGGTGTCCCACCTGTGGATGGCCGAGCACTGGATGCACAGGGTGATGCCCAGGTTGACGCTGGCCCATTCTGGCCGGGGCTCCCTGCAGTCGCAGCAGCTCCCGTTCCCCTCCAGCCCCAAAATCGCCCCCAAAACCGGGGGGGGCTCCGGGGGGGGCCCCGACAGCGACCCCGCCCTGGGGGGCACCTGGGGCGAGGGGGGAAGAGAAATTTGGGGGAATTTGGGGGGGATTTGGGGGAAATTGGGGGAAATTTGGGGGAAATTGGGGGAAATTTGGGGGAATTTTGGGGGGAAATTTGGGGGATTTGGGGGGAAATTTGGGGGAAATTTGGGGGAATTTGGGGGAAAATTTGGGGGGATTTTGGGGAAAGTTTGGGGGATTTTGGGGAAAATTTGAGGGGAATTTTGGGGAATTTGGGGTAAATTTGGGGGGAAATTTGGGGGGGTTTTGGGGGGAATTTGGGGGAAATTGGGTGGGTTTGGGGGGAAATTTGGGGGGGATTTGGGGGGGATTTTGGGGGAAATTTGGGGGGAATTCGGGGGAATTTGGGGGAAATTTGGGGGGAAATTTGGGGGATTTTGGGGGAAATTTGAGGGAATTTGGGGAATTTTGGGGGAATTTGGGGGATTTTGGGGGAAATTTGGGGAAAATCTGGGGGAAAATTTGGGGGAAATTTGGAGGGTTTGGGGGGAATTTGGGGGAAATTTGGGGGATTTTGGGGGAAATTTGGGGGGTTTTGGGGGATTTGGGGCCATTTTGGGGAGATTTGGGGGGATTTTGGGGAGGTTTTTGGGGGATTTTGGGAGGGGGATTTTGGGGATTTGGGGCCATTCTGGGGGGATTGGGACCATTTTGGAGGGATTTGGGGAGGATTTTGGGGAGATTTGGGGCCATTCCAGAGGGGATTTCGGGCCATTTTTTGGGGGGGGATTTGGGGAGATTTCGGACCTTTTGGAGTTTTTTGGGGCATTTTGGGGGATTTTGGGGTTTTAGGGAAGTCTGGGTGGGATTTTGGGCCATTCTGGGGTGTTTGGGGACGGTTTTGGGGATATTTTAGGGGTTTTTTTTGCTCTTTATGGATATTTCAGGGTATTTTTTTTTCGCTCCTTATGGCTATTTTAGGGTATTTTTTCCTCCTTTATGGATATTTTGGGGTATTTTTTTTTCCTCTTTGGGGATATTTTGGAGTAATTTATGGATATTTCAGGGTATTTTTTTCCCCTTTATGGATATTTTAGGGTATTGTTTCTCCTTTATGGCTATTTTGGGATATTTTTTCCCCTTTATGGATACTTTGAGGTATTTTTTTGCTCTTTGGGATATTTTGGGGTATTTTTTTCCCCTTTATGGATATTTTACGGTATTTTTTTTTCCTCTTTGGGATACTTTGCGCTATTTTTTTCCTCTTTCGGGATATTTTGGGGTGTTTTTCTTGCTCTTTGGGGATATTTTGGGGTAATTTATGGATATTTCAGGGTATTTTTTTCCTCTTTATGGATACTTTGGGTATTTTTTTTCCTTTTTATGGACATTTTAGGGTATTTTTTTTTTGGTCCTTATGGATATTTTAGGGTATATTTTTCCCCTTTATGGATATTTCAGGGTATTTTTTTCCCTTTCATGGACATTTTGGGCGTTTCTTTTGTTATTTAGGGATTATTTTTTTTTTCTCTTTAGGGATACTTTGAGGTATTTTTTTTCCCCTTTATGGATATTTTGGGGTAATTTTTTCCCCTTTATGGATATTTCAGGGTATTTTTTTCCCCTTCATGGCTATTTTGTGCTGGTTTTTTCCCCTTTATGGACATTTCAGGGCATTTTTTCCCCTTCATGGATATTTTGGGCTATTTGTTTTCCCCTTTATGGACATTTCAGGGTATTTTTTTCCCCTTCATGGATATTTTGGGCTATTTTTTTTCCTCTTTCGGATATTTCAGGGTATTTTTTCCCCTTTATGGCTATTTCAGGGTATTTTTTTCCCCTTTGGGGATACTTTAGGGTATTTTTTTCCTTTTTGGGGACATTTCAGGGTATTGTTTTCCCCTTTGGGAATACTTTGGGCTATTTTTTTTCCTTTTTGGGGACATTTCAGGGTTATTTCCCCCCTTTTTGGCCGTTCCGCGCTGTTCCCCACCGTCTCTCCTGGCGCCCCCTGGCTGTAGGCGCAGGCGATCCCGCTCTGCACGGCGCTCACCCAGCGCTGCTGCCCCGGGCCCGAGTCCGCCTGCAGCACGCACGACCTGGGGGGAAAAAGGGGGATTTGGGGTCCTCAAAGGGGATTTGGGGTCCTCAAAGGGGATTTGGGGTCCTCAAAGGGGTTTGGGGTCATTTAGGGGCAGATCTGGGGCAGATTTGGGGTCCCCAAGGGGGATTTGGGGTCCTCAAAGGGGATTTGGGGTCCTCAAAGGGGATTTGGGGTCCTCAAAGGGGGATTTGGGGTCCTCAAAGGGGATTTGGGGTCACCTGGGGGGGATTCGGGGTCACCTGGGGGGGATTTGGGGTCCCCAAGGGGGCGTTTGAGGTCCCCAAGGGGGGATTTGGGGTCACCTGGGCGGGGTTCGGGGTCCCCAAGGGGGAGTTTGGGGTCACCTGGGGGGGGTTTGGGGTCTTTTCCTGCAGTTTTGGGGTCATTTAGGGGCAGATCTGGGGTCCCAAGGGGGGTTCGGGGTCACCTGAGGGGGATTTGGGTCCCCGGGGGTTTTGGAGCTCCCTGGCTTTGGGATTGGGAGATTTTGGGGTCCCCAGGTGGATTTTGGGGTCCCCCCCCCGGAGTTTTTTGGGGTA